>NW_027100729.1:2481195-2661195 GCF_040412425.1 Macrobrachium rosenbergii
TTAATAAAAATAAATAAATAAAAAAAATAAATAAGTAAAAAATAAGAAAAATAATTAAAGAAATAAAATTAATAAATAACTAAAAATAAATAACTAAAATTAAATGAATATAAATAAATAAAAATAAATATAAATGTAATAATTGAATAATGAAAAATAAATAAATAAACAAATAAATAAAAATATAGAAATAAATAAAAAAAAGAATAAATAAAAAAAATTAAAAATGAAATTAAATAAATAAATAAAAATAAATATAAAATAACAAATAAATAAAAATAAATAAATGAATGATAAACAGATAAATAAAAATAAAAAAATAAATAAAAATAAATAAAAAAAATAAAAAAGAAATAAAAATAAATAAACAAATAAAAAGAAATATATAAATAAAAATAAATAAATAAAAAATAAATAAAAAATAAATAATTTAAAATAAATAAATAAATAAAAAAATAGATAAATACATAAATAAATAAAATAAATAGATAAATGAAAATGAATAAATAAATAAAAAAATGTATAGAAAATAAATAAATAAAAAATAAATTAGAAAAATAAATAAAAATAAAATAATAAATAGATAAATAAAAATAAATATAAAAATAAAAAAACAAATGAACAAAAATAAATAAATTAATAAATAAATAAAAATAAATGAAAATAAATAAATGAATATAAATGTATAATAATAAACGAATATAAATGAATAAAAAAAAATAAATAAAAATTAATAAAAAAAAATAAATAAAAAAGAAAAAAAATAAAAATATGTAAATAAATAAAATTAAATAATAAATAATAAATAAAAATAAATAGATAAAAAAATAAATCAATAAATAAAAATAAATAAAAAAATAAAAATAAATAAATAAATAAATAAAAATAGATAAATAAAAAAAATGAAATAAAAATAAAAAAATAAAAATAAAAATAAAAATAAAAATAAATGAGAATAAATTAAAATAAATAAAAAAATAATAATAAATAAAAATACATAAAAGTAAATAAAAATAAATGAATAATTAAAAGTAAATAAATGAATAAAAATAAAAAACTAATAGATATAAAAATAAATATAAATAAATAAATAAATAAAAATAAATAAATAAATAAAAATTAATAAATAAATAAAAATAAATAAACAAAAATAAATAAATAAAAATAAATTAAAATAAATAAATAAAATTAATAAATAAAATATAACGAAAAATAAATAAATAAAAATAAATAGAAATTAATAAATTGAAAATAAATAAATAAAAATAAATAAATAAAAGTAAATAACAATAAATAAATTAATATAAATAAATGAAATGAATAAAAATAAATAAATAAATAAAAATGATTAATTAAAAATAAATTAATAAAAATAAATGAAAAAAAATAAATAGAAATAAAAAAAATTAAAAAAATAAATAAATAAAAATAAATAAATTTAATCAGTTGAAAATAAATTAATAAAAATAAATAAATAAAAATGAATAAAAATAAATAAATAAATATATATAAATAAAAAATAAATTGAAAATAAATAAATAAATAAAAATAAATGAAAAATAAATGAATAAATTTAATCAGTTGAAAACAAATTAATAAAAATAAATAAATAAAAATGAATAAAAATAAATAAATAAATATATATAAATAAAAAATAAATTGAAAATAAATAAATAAATAAAAATAAATAAAAAATAAATGAATAAAAATATTTAACTAAAAATAAATGAATAAATATTAAAATAAATTAATTAAAATAAATAAGTAAATAAAAATAAAAAAATGAATATATTAACAAAAAGTAAATATATGAATAAAAATAAATAAACAAATGGAAAATAAATAAATAAATAAATAAATAAATAAATAAATAAGATAAAGGATCGTCGTTAAGTCCCCAAACCATGCAGGAGCAGCCAGGGAGCCACAGCAGCAGGTGCAACCCGGGCAGCGTAGGCGGTGCTCGGGCCAGCAGTTACCGGGGCGGGAACATCCGCGCGGCAGCCAGGAACACACAGAGGAGGAGCTGGGAATGAAGGCACGGGTGGCGCGCGAGCAGCCAGGCCGGGCCGAGCCACGGTCGAAGGCATGGGGAGCGAGTCAGTCAATAAGCTAGGCTGAGAGAGAGGGAAGCTGGGAAGTCTCCGCTCGTTCTTGGGGAAAAATTGAGCACGAGAAGAGCAACAGAGGATGTCCTGACCAGTCCCCCCACGCCTTCCACACCCGATGAAACGAATGAGGAAGGGGAGGGGGAGTCCTCCCTTCAAACCTCTTCCATTGCTCGGGAGACCAGGAACAACACTCACTACAAGGAGCATCGCGCGAACACACATGTTCCCTGCAAGATGGGCAGAGGGTGTGCGGGTCCGTGTCGACGCTGGGGATAGGAGGGTTTAGAAGGTTTATCCACATTCATAATGAAAAGAAAAACAAGGAATTTTCCCACCAAAAGGGGTGAAAAAGGGCAGTCAGGCAGAGAGCAAAGAACAATGTCCGCATTCCACGATGGCTGAAAGCAAATTAGAATGTTTACATCCAGGCATGCAGTACTCCCGCCTCCCGGGCAGTAGTTTGTAAGAGCCCCAACGCTGCCTCTTCCAAACACGTGTGTGTTCGTGTGTTCGTCAATCGTCATCATCGAAGTGGACAGGACAAAGCCAGCGTCTCGTTTTCTTTCTCTACAGGAACGCGATTTCAACCATACAATATTTCCGTCCTGAGAGGCATTGTTGTCCCAACTGTCCCCCAATCACCACTACTTGCATTGCCATGCAAGCATTCTAATCATGTACTCATAATGTTCCAAACGAATCTTCTGTATCAAACTGTTCCATGTGTTTCTGTTTGTGAAGACCAAACAACACTCCATTTCACATATATTATGCTACGCATTGTATCCATTAATCTGTCTTGATGGGCAACTGGCCATATGTAGAATTTCGACTGGCCTTTCCACTGATGTAGGGTTTCATCACTGTATGTTAATCATGTCATAATGATATCGCCATCTGTTTGTCTCCCACAAACACAGATGTCTGAAATATATCTCTGTTTTACCTGTCTGTGTGAAAAGAACAATTACCATTCCACGATGGCAATAACATCTTCGAAGATTCTGAACATTTATCTCAGTAAGGAACAACAATAAACCAGTTAACACCCAGCCAGTATGTCGCTCATACCCCAGTCCTTACAAGTTAACTGCCTAACCACCTTGTTTGGAGTTCAGTGGCCGTTTCCAGCCTATGCCTGAAAGCAATCCCTAATGTAAAGGACCGAGGGTTTGCACACTGTGTCGGAACAACTTCTTTTCTAAGACTAATCATTCCTCAACACACCTTGTCAGTTCTTCGACATCCATATCTTCTTTTCTGAGACTAACCATTCCTCAACACACTCATTATCATCATAATGACACAAATCATTATCAAAATAATGATGATTATGTGACGAAATAGAAGGAGGACCAAGCGGTGACATCTACCTAGTACATGATCTAAGCACTTTCATTGATGGCACAAAGCCAAATCCATCCAGTGCATCTTGCTGTCATCCAACATCAATGTTGAGAGAGGAGATGGACAGCGGCAACTGCCAGAACACAAAGTGCGAGTCCAACACCTTGTGCGTCATTTCAAAGTCCCAGACTTTGTTCTCTTGAGGATTAACGAGACATCTCATCGGTTTCTCCTTGCGAACGTAGCCGATGGACCTGAAACAGAAGCGGAAAAAATTTTGCTAACAAATGATAGGTCTTTACTGATATACGGGCACATCTTAACATAAACAATGTCAGTTATGCTTTAGTGTTTTGTATGTCTATACACATGGCTGTTCTTTCTTGTATTGCCAGTGACTGAAAGAATCTGTATACTAATACTACCTCGTACACAATTAGCAAAGGAAAGACAAATTTAGCAACACGATGTCAAGCAGAAAATAACACAAGCAAGTGGATACTTCTTTCAAATACAAACTTAACATTGGTACACAACAATCTAAAGCTTCAAAATACACACAAAAAATGTGATACATAGATACAAAACATTCAAACATTCCCTCCTTAGTGTTGGTTTAGCTGATACAAAACATTACTTTGACTTATGCCGTTGCTGCATCGCAGATAAAAGTGTGACTCAAAGGCTTGTTATAACCAGCCATAGCAAAAGGCTAGACAAGAATATCCATCATACAATGTCATTGTTATCATTATTATTATTATTATTATTATTATTATTATTATTACTATTCAAGAAATGAAGCCTATTCAAAAGGAACAAACCCACAAAAGAGGCAACTGAGTTGAAATTCGAGAAGCTTCCAAAGAATATTAGTGTTCGTTTGAAAGAAGTGACAGAAATTAACAGGAAATACAGAAAGAACAGATCAGTTATTAGAAATAAAAAAATAAATCAACAAATTAGTGAATAGATAAAATACAAGTTGAATTGTATTAGGGTAGTAACGCGTTGCATCTTCCCTAGAACTTTTGAGCACCATTTGCACAACGCCCAGGAAGGCTGACCCATCCAGTCCAACGGTGTGAGGAAAAAGGGCATCTGGAACATCAATGCTCGACAGCAAAGCACATTGACTGCATACTGGTGCTGCTATTCTGTAAACAGAGTAAATCTTGGCAGGAGAAGAAGATCAGGGTCAGTTGTCAAAGTCCCAAGATCTCTGTTGAAATACAACTTACGAAAAACTGATTAACGAGAGACCACCTGTCAGTGGTCTGTCACCCAAAGATGATAATGTCATTGACTCCGAGAGTCGGCAGAGAGTACTTTCAATATTACTGGCATTACAAAAGTCTTTTGTAGATATTCATGAGATCAATCATATTTCTCAAAGTGGTTTTCCTGCTGAATCTTGATTTGATTTTGAAGAATTTGATGTTTATTTCTCCAGGAAATACTACTCATATAATCCATTACAATGGCCCCACTTAACTAACGATACTAGAGGAGCCACAGTGGGAACCTGGGGCTTTTAAATTAGGGTGAATTCCAAGGGTACATAATGACATTACAAAGGACGCTGCCTTCTGAACCAGACCATCAGGGGCTGGACTCCCTCAAACCTTACAGGTCATGATGGGGAATAGGCCACTACTGAGAACTGGTCAGGATGAAAGAAATGTTACAACTGACTACAAATAATAACAAAAGAATCAATCCAACTAAAAAAACTAATACAAGAGAATTTCCAAAGCAGCCCCAAAATGGTTCCAAGACTAACAGAGGACACTTCAAGTGCTATGTGTACCAAGGGACCACCAAAGTACCTTCAGAAACTCCTGGGAGAACCAGGGAAACCCCAGCACCACAGGGCGAGTGACAGCTGCAAGCGGATGGTTGATGACTGTATAGGGGATGACCATCACACATATACCAGTCCCATTATGAGCAGAGGGGGCCCACCTCAGTTGTCCACAAGCGTCATGACAGAGTTGGTGCCACAAGGAGACAAGAGTGAAGAAAGCAGTATTACCTCCCAATGGTCTTTGTGCTCTTCCTCTGGTTGGCCATCACACAGAACTTTGGTTAGTGTACAATATTATTCAGGTATTATTCAAGTTTTAATGAGGTTAAATGAAAGATTTTATTTATATATAAACTATTTTTATATATTCATAAATATTTTTCAAGTTTATACATTGAAATAAACTAAAAAAAAGAGGTTTAATCTAATCAGAATGATACAGTACTTTAGCCATTAGCAAAGCAAGTACTGGTTCCACACTTCTGACTGGTCAGCTTCAAACAGAAAACAGTAATAGTCAGAATGCCTAATAACAAAAGGAAGAAAAATTCATGTCAGCCAATGACAAAACTAATTCTTTAATCTAGAAATCATACAAAAAGAGCAATGATATCGATTTTTCATCTTCCACTTTCACAAGAGGTTCTACGTACAATACTCAATCCAAGTTAGGATCTGATCAAATTTTCCTCGGTTTGGGATACTCAGAAATAAAATATATAAAAAAAAGAGTGAAAAAACCCTCTCAACAGCACCATCTACAACACAGAATCAGAATAACTTCCCTGTAAAAACTAACTGGATCCTAAAAATATAAATAAGGATTTTACTCTTTATAGTCCCTTAGGCTGCTGTTGCTTTTTTTTATAGATTTTGCAGATAAGTTCATAATAATTATTTCCATACCCACACCAACTTACTTTGGAATGCAAACCTTAACAAATCTGTCAGTACAACTGAACATCACCTCTGACGAATGGCTTTGCTTGTGCATTTTGACACTTGAAAACACTATTTTGGCATTCAGAACAAATGACTGTGATTTGGAGATTACAGGTTGACCATCACTAATCCAGCATCATTGGGACCTGGAGGGTGCCGGATTAGTCATTTTGCCGGATTAGCCATTTATTAGGCTAGAATACACGAAACCCCGTAGCTAAGCACCTCATCTTAGAATTAAAATATCCCATAAATCAGTACAAGTTGGTTAATAAAGAAAAGACAATTATCAAATACAGGTAGTGCTCGAGTTACGATAATTCGACTTGCGATGTTTCGAGTTTACGATGGGGTTAGCAATTAATACCGATACGAAAATATTTAGGAAATATTTTTAGATTTCGCGCAGGCAGCGAGAGAGACCAACTTACAACAGACCAACTTCTTTTCTTCCATCTCTTTATTCCATCTGCTAGTTAAAAAAGTAAAAGAGAATGATAAAAGTATTGTTAGTAACATTATACTCTTGGGTAAATGCGTACAGCCATAAACAACCGAACAGGAAACTGTTCTTTTGCTAATAATCGTATCGGATAACAACTGTTTTGCTTGTATTTCAACCATCGTACGGTAATACACAATCACTGTAGTTATGTTACAAATGACGTTAAGTACTGTACAATAGGACTGATATATTTTTTACATTATACCCTTATTCGCTTTGGAGAAAAGATCAACAGGGAAATATACTGCTACAGTAACTTAAGCTGCAAGTTGTAGCTGAAGCTGAGAAAACAATGTTCAAACTGCTAATGACTATAAATTATCGTGCATCGGCAACATGGATGAAACTCGACCGTAAATAAAACTGGAGAGAATGTATTTTAATCAAAACTGCTGGGCATGAAAGAATACAAATTACTACTGTTTTCATGCCAATAAAAGATAAATACATAAAGCTCGTATTATGATGAAATCAAGAGAAAATAGCGAACAGAATCTTGACTTTTTCTACACAAAACAAACATGCCCCAAAATGGCCAGCCGCAATTCCCGCGAACATCATATATTAACGAAAAAAATAGCTAAATTAATTTCACAACGAGACGTATTTAAGTTATATTTCGACTTAAAAACACTTCGCATAACGAAAAATATCCTTGTCCCAAATAAATAAAGTATCCATATTCATTTACGCTAACTAGAAGCAAGAAAAGCGCTTTGAACTTTGTTAAATGCGGCGAAATAAACACTGCGATATCGATTCCCAAAACAAAACATTGATCGCAATTTATAATACAAAAGCAATATGAGAATGTACGCAATTAGAAACAATGTAGTAAAGCATAACTTTTTAAAAGATCCATGAAAAAGATGCACATTTGTTATGTTGATGTTTGTATAATACTGTTAATATGTGAATAGAGTTCAGTATAATGTAGGCAAGGCTACCAGTTTGTTGATGCAGCACACTGCGCCACCCAATCGAAGCGGCCGGCGAGCGAGTTAGCGCAGCGACCCGGGAGATTTGAAAATTAATGCGGAAACATTAGAAATTACTCTAGCCGAAATTTGTGCCGGATTACTGATTGTTCCAGACTACTGATTGCCGGATTAGTGATGGTCAACCTGTACAAGACAAAAATATAACACAGTGTAAAAGAACAATTTCTGTCCTCTGTGACTTCTCACATATGTTATGAATCTACAAGAGAAAAACTGCTTGAACATCATGTGGAAGAATGACATATTTCTTCCGAGTAAACACATTCATTCTAAGATGGACCTAATGAAAAAAACTCTTGGGGACCAAGTGCATATAGTGTATATGACTTCTTTCTAGTCTGAGTTTTCACACACCTTTTGAGACACCTTGATTCACAGTATCTCCTTTAGCACTCATGAGACGTGAATGGCTTCTCTCGTATATGGGTTCACATGTTTTTGAGAGCAGAGGAATACTAAAAAGCTTTTTGGCATTCAGTACATTAAATTGTCCTCTAAATATTATGGATTTTCATGAGTAATCTCAAAGTACTTGAAATTGTCCAACATTTTTGACATTAGGACTGGAGAATGTCCTCTCCACAGTGATTTCCAGTGTGTACTTTGAGAATTTCAGAATTAGAAAAACTACCTGGACAAAGATTAAGTATACAGTTTCTGTCTCGTGTGAATTCTTGTGTGAGTTGAGATGACTTGATTGAGAAAATCTTCTTTGACATATAGAGCAAGTATATGGTTTCTATCCTGTGTGAGTTCTCATGTGTCTTTTGAGTTGACATTGTTGAGAAAAACTTCTTTGACATATAGAGCAAGTATAAGGTTTCTCTCCCGTATGAGTTCTCACGTGTCTTTTGAGATCACTTTGACGAGAAAAGCTTCTTTGACATATAGAACAAGTATAAGGTTTCTCTCCTGTATGAGTTCTCACATGTTTTTTGAGATCATTTTGACGAGAAAAACTTCTATGGCATATTGAGCAAGTATAAGGTTTCTCTCCTGTATGAGTTCTCATGTGTGTTCTGAGTTGAATTCGAAAAGTAAAACTTCTTTGACATATTAAGCAAGTAAATGGTTTCTCTCCTGTATGAGTTCTCATGTGTGTTTTCATATAACTTTGACGAGAAAATCTTCTTTGACATATAGAGCAAGTATAAGGTTTCTCTCCTGTATGAGTTCTCATGTGTGTTTTGAGAGTACCTTGAAGAGTAAAACTTCTATGGCATATAGAACAAGTGAATGGTTTCTCTCCTGTATGAGTTCTCATGTGTGTTCTGAGATCACGTTGATGAGAAAATCTTCTTTGACATGTAGAGCAAGTGTAAGGTTTCTCTCCTGTATGAGTTCTCATGTGGGTTTTCATTTGGCAAACATGTGAAAATGTGCTTTGGCATTCAGCACAAGTTATTTGCTTCCCTGCTGTGTTGCTTCTCTTCGAAAATTCTTTTGTTCTAACCAAATGTCTATTTTCCTCTGCGATACAGATCCTTCCACTTTCACCATCACAGCTTGGATAGGTGTCCTCATACTTAACAGATTGGGATGAACAGCTCACATCAAATTCACTATGGTCGAAAAATTCTGGTTCTGCCTTGACTTCTAAGAAGGGATCTGCAAATAGAGAGTCTTCATCTGTGTTTTCAGGAAGATCCTCCAAATTCTGCATCTCTTCTTTGATTAATGGCATTTCCACGGGATGTTCCATTTACAATACTCAAATCGTAGTTAGGATCTCTTGAAATTTTCCTGTTTGGAATCCTCTGAAATAAAATAAAAAATCTGAGAAAAACATGTTCTGAATAGCACCATTCATAAAAAAAACAGAATTGGAAATTCAAAATAATTTCATGTTTTAGAGTATGTGCTTATTTCAACTCTAAAATAAGCATCCTCTGGGAAAACAAATATCACAATGCAATGATCATCTGGACACAATTTGTTTCAAAAGAAATAAAATGGCAACCCTGGATTCTGTTTGGAATCAATTTTATTCAGGCCAAAGTTGGTTGACATTCAATCAGGAGCTTCTGCCTTTACCACAAATTCCCAACTTACTCTAATTTTGACAATCAAATGAACAGCATCTTTCCTTCATGAGTTGGGAGTATTATAAACCTATCTGTAGAAGAATGATCTTCTGCTTATACAAACTGCATGTGAATGTTAAGGTGGTTTTAATGAAAAGGCTACTTGAACACCCAGTGCATATAAATCATTTCTATCTAGTATGACTTTCCATGTGCCTTTTAAGAGCATGGGATGGAGAAAAACTCCTTTGGCTAGGTGAATGGCTGCTTCTCTCCAGTATGGGTTCTCATTTGTACTTTGAGAGGAGAGGAATGATAAAAACCTTTTGGGCATTCAGTGCTTGTGAAAGGCCACAGTCTCTCCACTATGAATTTTCATGTGTAATTTCAGGCTATTCAAACGTGTATAACTTTTTGGACAATCAGAAGAAGTGAATGGCTTCTCTCCAGTATGATGTCTGATGTTTATTTTGAGACTTTCAGAATGAGAAAACTACTTTGATATAAAGAGCAAGTGAATGGTTTCTCTCCTGTATGAGTTTTCATGGGGACTCAGAGATGTCTTGAAAGGGTAAAGCTTCTTTGGCATATGAGGCAAGTAAATGGTTTATCTCCTGTAAGAGTTCTCAAATTCACTATGGTCAAAGAATGAAGTTTTCATAATAAAACTAATATTGTAATACTTACCTGAACACCTGAATTCGCCCTTAATCCAACTAGCCCAAACAACTCTCAATTACAAATCCCACTTGTGGGAATTTTAACAGCCAGCGTCACCAACGCTGCGGGCAAAATCTTGTCACTTGAGCTACCATAACAAATGGTTGACGACACTGACACGCCCACCTTCGTCAATTGTTTTATTCAAGTTCAAACTGATGTGGGGAAAGGAGGGTGGGAATCATTCAGGTGTTCAGGTAAGTATTACAATATTAGTTTTATTAAGAAAACTTCATATTGCAATACACTCCCTTAACACCTGAATTTGCCCGATTAACAACATTTAGAGGAGGAGGGATCAATTCTATTGCATGCCCTTTTTGACAATCGAAGAGATGGTAGCTCACAAATCTGCTCTGCACAGGATATCTGTTTAGTCATGCACTCACCATATCAGTCAATGCTTTTGGTGGAGGGACATGTTGGAGAGTACTTTGATCGACAGTCAGGTCAGTACTCTAAGTCCGTCAACCTCCCATGTGGCTCTTCAGAACCTCTCATGTATGGAGGAGAATGAAGCAGAGTGCAGAGCCGCTGTCCCTCCGGGAGACCCATCTAAGTTTGCGGCACGCCCCCTTTTTACAACCGCAGCTCACCAATCTGCTCTGCATAGGATATCTATTTAGTTATACACTCACCATCTCAATCGATGCTTTTGGTGAAGAGACATGCTGGAGAGTACTTTGATCGTCAGTCAGGTCAGTACTGTCTCGGTCTGTCGACCTCCCATGTGGTTCTTCAGAACCTCTCGTGTACGGAGGAGTACGATGAACCTCCCATGTGGCTATTCAGAGCTTCTCATGTATGGAGGGGAATGAAGCAGTGTGCCGAGCCGCTGACCCTCCGCCATCCAGGTTGCAGATAAGGCCCGATGACGGACAAGCAAAGAAGCATCTCAGTGCCGATGAAAGAGCCTAGCCTACTAGAGCACCCCCTTGGACTCTCGTAGGGAAACTATCAAAGACTATGATACTAAAAACGTACTAAACCTCAGTTCATGTGATTATACTATCACTGTTGCCTAAGATTCTAAAGACTAAAAGGAATTCCTCTATCTGGTTAACCTAAGAACTCCACACTGAGTGAATACCACCTCAGCTAAATGAACGTACCCTAGATAATAGACTTCACCGCTACACGTGGACTAAGAGAATAACCCTCCGATGAGGCAAACTGAACGTCTCTTAAGTACAAGGAAGTAAACACTGAGACGGACTTCCAAGTAGCTGCCTCCAGAATAGAAGAATAGAAGACACTGAATAATTCTTTGGAAAGGAAGATGAAGTGGACATACTCCAAATACTGTGCGCTTGGGGAAATACAGAGCTGAAGACGAAGAAGAAGAACCCTGAGAAGCCTGGGAAATCACCTCCCTCAGAAAGTAACTAATCGCATTCTTTGACAGCGGACGGGAAGGATTCCGCCGAGAGACAAGAAGTGTATGCGGAAGCGGATGGAGTTTCTCAACCTTTGATAAATAGACTTTAATGCTCACACCGCACATAAAGACATCTCCACTGGATCACCGGTAACGAACACTTGCAGATAAAGAACCCTAAACGAATGAGGCAGAGGGTTAACCTCTGACTCCGTCTTCGCCACAAATTCCAGAAGAAAGACAAATACATATCATTTCTCGCATAGGAAGCCAACCTAGAAACTGCAGTTGTCTTAACGTTAGAGCTTCAATGGGTTCAAAGGCAGGGGAACGCAAGAAAAAAACTGAAGTCCTTCCAACAAGTCCCACGGAGAGGCCCATGTCGGCAAGACAGGACATTCAATCTTAAAAGAACGTAATAAATCATCAATTATCTTTCTACTAGAGATCTCAGGAAGGTGGAAACTAAATGTACCGCTAAGCGTTGAGCGGTAGTCAGCAGTAGCCAAATACGAAAGACCCTTGACTTCCCAAAGTAATAAAACAAAATCAGCTATTTTGGCTATGGAAGGTCTAAAGATGGAATGACCTTCCTTACGATTCCAACTTCTATACCTTGTCCAGCTGAACCTGGTAAGGCTTACAGGTTGACTTTCTTAAGCTGAAAGAAAGCTATCTAGCCACAGCTTTGGGGAGTCCGCACTCTCTAGCTGCTCTCTCCACAGTCGCCCTGCAACTAGGTTCAGCAAGCAAGGGTTTGGATGATAATGGTGAGAATGCAGTCGTCTGAGAAGTTCTTTCACATGGGTAGGGACATCAGAACTCCCATAAGGAGCTCTAGGAGTTCCGGAAACCAAGCGCATTGGGGCCAGCAAGGAGCTATTACAGTCATAGATGTCTTGATACTCTCCCGCAATTTCCTTATTATCTGATGAATGAGACCGGATGGAGGAAAAGCATACATCTGCATGTGATTCCAATTTGTAACATCGCATCGGTGCCTATCGACATGGGGTCCACCAATGGTGAAAAATAAACCGGAAAATGATGGTTTAATCACGTCACAAATAAGTCCACAGTTGCTGGCCACTTCCAGAGAATCTGACATATTACTTCCCGAGCCAAAGTCCACTCTCCCCCCAATACCTGACGGGAGCGACTTAATGAATCAGCCAGTACGTTGAGACTCCCCGATACAAATTGGGGAAGAAAAGGCATTTTCCGTTCTTTGCACCCTCTCAGGACTCTCTGAGTTCTTCAGATACGGCACAGCAGTTACGTTGTCGCTAAACATAGCCACTACTCTGTTGCGCACTAGGACTGAAAACAACTGAGGGCTTCCTTTTCAGCCTTGATTTCCCCAAGATTTATCGACTCCTCTTGCTCCCGACCCCTCCAGAGGCCCGAAGCCTGGGTTTCCTCCAAGGTTGCTTCCCAACCTTGATCTGAGGCATCGGTGTGCAGATGAACGTCGGGAAGAGAGTAGTCGATAAACCTTCCCGGTGTCAGATGCACTTCTTCTGACCACCAACAGGTAAGAATCACTCCAGACTATAACTGTGTTCTCGTTGCAGAAGTCCCAGTGATTCCTGAGACATACCTGAAGAGAACGCATCCGGAGGCAAGACCCTGAATTAAAAGAGAGAGAGAGAGACATCCCTAAGAGGCTTCTCCAAGCTGGTACCAGCCATTCCCTGTTGGACAGGAACACCTCTACCTGCTGAAGGCTGACTGGGTCCTCTCCAGGGTTGGGAGAATCCTCAAAGGAAGAGAGAGAATCCTCCTACCTGAATAGGTTATAGATTGTGTTGCAACTAGGCAACTCTTGGTAAAGTTAGACGAATTCCTAGTATCCTGCATAGATTCAATAAGAATTCCCTCGCCCTTACTGGCTCCTCTAGAGAGGAGGCAAGGATCAACCAAACATCTAGATACCTCAACATTCTGTACCCTCGACGATGCATAATTGCCGACACTGGAGACATGAGTTAGAAGCAACAAAGTTCGTCATACTGGCTACGTCATCATCCTTGAACAAAGAATTAGTTAAGGCTAAAGGTGTTCTAAGCAATCCCTCTTATGAACGTCTGGATAACAAGGGGGAAAATGACCAAGATAGAAATTTCGACTCTTCTGCTCCAAGCATCGTAGACAAAGCCAAGGCATCCACCTGGTGCGCCACAACCATCAAGACAAATTTATTAGGCTGTCAAACAGCCCCAGATCCGAAGCGACGTAGCCATCACTCTTTGAGAACCCCATTATAGTAAACCTGACAGCATCCAAAGAGAGTGCACAAGAGCCTCAGTCTGATTGCGCAACACATCCTCCATAGCACCTGCTTCCCTAAGAGAAGTCTCTGCGAGCCGAGACGACGCCGGAGACCTAGACCGATTCGTTGAGTGGCAACCTGACACCTGCCAAAGGGTTACCTCACACTGCGTAAATCGTCTTATGAGGAGAGAGAAGAGAAAAGTCCTGTCTATTTGAAGCCACTACCGACGCTATACGACTGTCCGCCTCCTCCAAAGCCTGTCTAACCCGATCGAACCAAACTAGCCAACACGAAAAAGAAGCAGGAGCTGGCTTAGTGGCATAAAAGACCTCAAAAAAATGAAGTTTTCATAATAAAACTAATATTGCAATACTAACCTGAACACCTGAATTAGCCCTGGTCACTGACCAGCCCGAACTACATCCCCATAGCTTTTACCCACTAAGTGGGTAATAAACTGTCAGCGTTACCAACGCTTACAGGAAAATCTTGTCAAATGAGTTACCTGAAGTACCGTTGGCAACACTGCTGCAAGTCCCGGCCGAGTGAGGCCGAGATCCCCAATTGCGTTATCCACTATTCAAATTGAAGTGGGGAGGAGGGTGGGAATCATTCAGGTGTTCAGGTAAGTATTACAATATTAGTTTTATTATGAAAACTTCATATTGCAATACACTCCCTGAACACCTGAATTAGCCCGATTAACAAAATTTAGTGGAGGTGGGATCAATCTAATTCAGCCCGACCTGCCATCAGGGAAAGCAGGTAACTCATTATTCGCCTACTCTGTATAAATGAATGTATCCTCACCTGGTTATCCCACTCGGCAGGTGAGAATGTCTGTAGAGAGAGCACCCCCGACATCAGTCTCATGTTTAGGTACTTTCTGAGTCGAGCTACCTCTCATGTGGTATTCAAACCTCCTCATGGATAGAGAGTAGCAAAAAAAAAATTAAAACCAACCTACCATGTGGCTAATCACAGCCTCCCATGATTAGTGGAGAACGATGAACCTCCCATGTGGCTAATCAAAGCACTCTCATGTATGGAGGGGTAAGAACCTCCCATGTGGCTAATCAACCTCCCATGATGGAGAGGTAATCAAAGCACTCATGTATGGAGGGGGTAATCACAGCCTGAACCTCCCATGTGGCTAATCAAATCAAAGCACTCTCATGTATGGAGGGGCACGATGATGAACCTCCCATGTGGCTAATCAATCAATGGAGGGGTACGATGCACTCTCATGTAATCAAAGGAGGGGTACGAAGAACCTCCCATGTGGCTATTGTAGCCTCTCATGTATGGAGGAGAAGTTGAGTGTGCAGGATCTTCGAGTTCTTCTTCGTCCGTTGTCGCCGATGTGTCTGCGCAGAAGAGGTTGAAGAAACCAAACCTGTCCACTGGATCTGCCTATCTTCACAGTACTAAAGTCAACTTCATATTCTCACTATGAACCCCGACTAACAGAGAATCCAAAATTCCAAATTTCCTGACTACATTCATTACCTATATTCCCCCCACCCTTAACATTACTACGTAATTATAAGATCGAGTTGGTCGTCGCAAAGGGAACAAGCGAGAAATTCTTCTTCAAAGAAAACAACGTTTTAGGTAGAAGTCGAAAAAAACGACACGACTTCCAAGTGGCCGCCTCTAAGAACCTCCGCACTAAGAGAGTACCCCCTTAGCTAAATGAATGCACCCACGATAGAAGGGTTAGCGGCTACACACGGACTAAGAGAATAACTTTCATGTAAAAAGGAGAACAATGCATCTCCCAAGTGACTATTCAGAGCCTACCCATTAAGGAGGGAATGAGGCAGTGTGCCATGCCGATGACCCTCCGCCCTGCAGGTTGCGGCAAAGGCCGACAAGCGCAGAAGTATCCCAGCGCCGACAAAACAACCTAGGCTAGCCTATGAGAGCACCTCTTTGGACTCTCGTAGGGAAACTATCAAAGACTAGGATACTTAAGATACTCTGAACTTAAGTTCATGTGATTATACTATCACTGTTGCTTAAGATTCTAAAGCCTAAAAAGGAATTTTCCTATCTGGTTAACCTAATAATCACCGCACTACGTGAATACTACCTTAGCTAAATGAGCGCACCCTAGATAATAGACTTCGCCGTTAAACGTGGACTAAGTGAATAACCTTCTGAGTCTTTGCATGAAGAGAATACCACCTCAGCTAACTGAACGCACCCTAGACAGGAGAATTCGCCACTATACGGAGTGGGGCGAATTGAACGTCTCCTAAGTGAAGGAAGAAAACAAAGACGGACTCGCAAGCAACTACCTCCAGAACAGAAGACTCTGAACCATTCCTTAGAAAAGAAGATGAAGTGGACATACTCCGAATACTGTGCGGTAAGGCATAAACCTCGCACCACACAAGAATCGTGAAGTGTGCTCGCAACTGTGTTCGTGTAGTGAGCACTTATGAACCAGGAACCAGGAACCATTTCTCCGAAAATAACTAATCGCTTCCTTCGACAGCGGACGGGAAGGATTCCGCGGAGAGACAAGAAGTGTACACGGAAGCGGACGGAGTTTATCAGCCTTTGATAATTATTCGCATCAGACATAAAGATATCCCCGCTGATGCCGGAACTGAACACTTGCAGATAAAGAACCTTAAACGAACGAAGCAGAGTTTAAGCCTCGGCCACGACTTCCGGAAGAAGAGAAATACTTATTTTTCCGCCTAGGAAACTGGCCTAGAAAACTTCCTGCTCGCCCAATGTTTTATCTGCAGCTAAAGCCGAAAGAAAGAAATAAAACATCTAACCAATCATCTTAACATTAGAACTTCCGACAAATCTCACGAGGGAGCCCGAGGGAACGTAACAAGTCAAAGAAGATCTTACTGCTAGAAATTTCAGGGAAAAAGAAAAATGTACTGCAAAGTGCTGAGCGGTAGCCAGCAATAGCTGAAAACGGAAGAATCTTGACTTTCCGAAAGAATAAGAGAAAACCAGCTATTTCAGTTATGGCAGGCCTAAAGATGAAATAACCTTCCTTATGACACAGACTTCCCCATGTCAAGTTGACCTGATAAAGCTACGGGTTGACTTCAGAAGCTGAAGGAAACACTGTCTAGACATAACTTTAGAGTGTCTGGACTGTCAGCTGTTCGCTCGGCAGTCGCCCGCAACAAGGTTCATCACGCAAGACTTTGGATGATAATGGTGAAAATGCGGTTGTCTAAAAGATCTTCTGCATGAGGAGGAATATCGGAACTTCCGTAAGGAGCATTAGGAATTCCGGAACCGAGGGTGTTAGAGCCAGCAAGGAGCTAGAGTCACAGACATCTTGACACTACCGCATTTCCTGATTACCTGATGAATGAGACCGAATGGCAGAAAGTATACACCTCTAAGTTCTAATGATCTTGTTCCCCCCGAGTTCTCAGATACGACACGGCAGTTACGATGTCGCAAAGCAGACCCACATTGTGTTGCGCACTAGGACTGAGAAACACCTGAGGTCTTCCTTTATAGCCTTGAGGTTCCTGAAGGTTATGACTCCTCTCGTTCCCTATCCCTCCAGAGGCCCGAAGCCTGGGTCCTCCAAGGTTGCTCCCCAACCTTGATATGAGGCATCTGAGTACAGATGACCGTCGGGAAGAGGGGAGACTATAGACCTTCCGGATGTCAGATGCGCTTCTTCTGACTATCACAGACAATCTGACAAGCGAGAATCGTTCCAGATTATACCTGAATTCTCGATGTGGAAGTCCCAGCGATTCCTGAGACATACCTGAAGAGAAAGCATGCGGAGACACAAGACCCTGGAATGAGAGAGAGAGAGAGAGAGAGAGAGAGAGAGAGAGAGAGAGAGAGAGAGAGAGAGAGAGAGAGAGAGAGAGAGGGGGAGGACATTCTCCCTAAAAGGCTTCTTCAAGTGGGTACCGGCTGTTCCCTGTTAAACAGGAACCCTCTATTTCTACATTTTGTACTTTCAATGATGCATATTTACCGGAACTGGAGACCTGAGTTAGAAGCAACAAGTTCGTTATACTGGCCTCATCCCTTGAACCCGGAGCAGCCACACTAAACATAGCTTGCTGTGACGCTACTGCTGACGACGGCTACACGAAAAAGACCATGGAGGAGATATCCTCCTCCCTAAAAGACTGTTGCAGAGCGCAAAAGGCGCCCACAACAGAACCCTCTCCGAATGTCCCGATAGTGAGGCGGAAGCTTCAAAAGAAGCCCCTCCTCTTCTGCCAAAGAACGTTGTATAGTCAGGCGACATGTTAACCTGGTATGCCAGCCTTACTGACACCGAAGTGAAGAGGTGTCAGACAGTACCGGACCGGAGGGAGAAATCATCTTGTTTGAGCAAACTACCGGTTCTGTCGCATATAGCAACTCGAACATCGTTGCTTCGGTAGTGTACGCTCCTCCGGAACCTTGGATTGAGGATACGTGAGGATGAAGTCTACCATCCGCTTATACTCATTCTCATTGGCTGAAGGCGAACTAATATCCGGTACCGGATCCTCTACTTCAAATGAACAATCTTTGTACCGGATCCTCTACTTCAAATGAACAATCTTTGTCGGACTGGTTCGACCGAGCCAGAACAGGAAAGAGGCAGGCCAATCCCTAGCAAACGCCGAACTCGAAAACCCGGAACTGCTACACCTGGGTGCGTGAGAAGGACACCTGATGTATCAATCAGGAACATACTGGAGGCACCAAAGTCTAGGTTGAGCCAACCCTGCACCACCCAACAGAGATGATGCAGCACCTGGGCAGACCACGCCCACTCCTGAGAGAGATGAGGCTGCAACACCCGAACCACTCAAATCCGGATGTATCAAAACCGCATGAGAGTGGGAATCCGGAACTGAAGACCCAGAACCAACATGGATACCTAGACGGAGGGAAGAGAAAACTGCCAGAAAGTTGAGAAAGAAGAAGCCGAAGGAGGGAAGAAGGAAGAACCCACACTCGGAGTAACCACCGGAGTGCCCAACGCCGACGTTGGACAGATGGGGAAGGTCCCAACTGGACCAAAACTCAAAGGAGTATTGAAGGGGAAGTTACGAGGTACCGAACCGAAGGTAACAGAAGAAGGTAGTTACCAACTATCCTGGAGAATGGAAAGGCTGCGGAAACTATCGGAGCTGATACACTGAACGCTGGCGTGGGCGAATCGCCGACTGCCGTAACATCCGCAAGAATCGCGGAGGATACATTACAGTTAGGAACCCATAAAGAAATAAGGAGTTGCTGACGCCTCCGCAAACAACGGAGAAGCAACTAGACCAGATGCCTGAGAAACCACCGGATTGCAAAAGGTGATAAGACAACGGATCCGTAAAAAAATACCCTTTCCCTTAACCCCGAACAGAGAGAGGGGGGGCCGCTGAGCTCTAAAATACAGGGTTGAAGCAAGAAAGCCTTGCTCTGCTGAGTTAAAAACCAAGAAAACAGGATGCGCAACAAAGACCCCGAGAGCCCCCCAAAGAGCGGACCGAAAAGAATATTGAGAAGGGCAATGGAAGAAGGCTTAGAAGAAAAAGGGGGGGAAAAGGGAAAATTTCCGTAGCGGCCGAAGAGGCCATAGATTTCAAAGAAAATAGACTGGTTCTGTTCCCCCCGCCCCTGATAATCTTGATAGACATTATCAAAACAGAAAATTCTTTAAGACATGATCATGAATATTGGAAAAACTCGATCGCCAGAATTACCACCAACGCAAGACGAACGAAATTTTAAACCCCCAAAGGAAAAGGAACCTTCGAAGTAGGAATATTCAAGGAAAAACAAAAATTCAGAACCAGATACATCAGAAACCAAATCTGAACGACCCTCCACGGATCTGGAAACCTTTGTTGCACAGAGCACGAAGCAGGAAATAAAACCAACGATTGATCTAAATGAGAGACCTAGACCCAAAGAAGACCACGCTCAACTACTTTCCTGAATACTTCCTAGTTAGAATTCCTACCCTTCTGAGTGATTCCTAATTCTAAATCCACCTTAGAACTTACGCTTTTAGAGGGAAGGGGAAAATCTGCTGCCAACACTGCCTGCTCCGCGCCGGGGGCCCGGCAGATCCTACCTTCAAGGTTTGCGGTTCTCCATGACCCCCGGCACCCGTTAGGGCTGGTTCTGGAACAGGCAGGGGGGCTGAAAAAGAACGATTAGTATCTACAACACTATTACTACTATCCTTATCTCTATTTTCCGTTAATTTAGTCATAAAGCTAGAAAAATAGACTAGACACACTCAGCTAGTAACTTGTCCTCTAACTTTTTGAATAATTCTTCCATCGGTAATCTGATCTAGCGACCAAGACTCGCCGCCTATCTGATTGATACTACACTGTGTCTTCCTACATAAAAACACAAACAGAATGTCGATCGTGTTTGAGGGTACTCATCCTACGCTTGCAGAACGTGTAGGGCCGATGAGCATCAGCATCTCCTGCAGAAGAAGGCTCTGTCGTCGAAGATGTAAACAAAGTGGAAGCATCGGCATTAGCAGACGGCGACGTCTTCTTGTTTGACTTAACCAAACGAGTCCAAAGTCAAAATCGGGAGAGAAGTTCCAAATCCTATCAATAAAGTGTCCATCCAGGAGAAAATGCGTTGCAAACGTCCAAATCGTGATCTGATGTCCAAATTCTTGAATGGGGGTCGGGCTAAATGACCAAAAGTTCGCCTGATGTGGGACACACTCACACAGCATGGCGAGCAAAAAACAACTGGGGATCTCGGCCTCACTCGGCCGGGACTTGCAGCAGTGTTGCCAGCGGTACTTCAGGTAACTCATTTGACTAGATTTTCCTGTAAGCGTTGGTAACGCTGACAGTTTATTACCCACTTAGTGGGTAAAAGCTATGGGGATGTAGTTCGGGCTGGTCAGTGACCAGGGCTAATTCAGGTGTTCAGGGAGTGTATTGCAATAGACTGATTTGACGAATGCTGGAGGTCCGGAGCTCTCGCTTGAGGGTACAAAGAAGTAACATACTCAAGCATGCGTCTGCAATCGTTACTGCTGGCAAGAGGACATTCTAAGTCCGCCGGAATCTCCTCCACCTCCAGATACGAATCCTGTTCCACAATGTCCGAACGGTCTAAGACCGACAAAGGAGGAGGAGCTGCACGAATCCCAGACAAGGATGAAGAGCCTGCAAGCGGACCACCCAAACCAGAATGCTGAACACCCACACCTAATTGGGTACCTGGAGCTGAATCCGCATAGTTGAATCCGCTGGGAAGAAGAGAAGGATGAAGCGAGAAACCCAGAGCCTATTCCACATTGTTACCAAAGGGAAGACAAGTGAGCGTAGCCAAACCCACATTGCTAAACCCTGGGGGAGGATGCGCAAATGAAACCGCTTGCGGAGGGTCAGAAGGTGAAGAAGGAGGGAGAATGAAAAAGGAAGAAGCTACCCTTGGAGTTTCCGCCACGGAAAATGCAGGTGATGAAAGCTGCACACCGCTCGAAGAAGGTACCGCAAGCCCTGACAAAACCGCGGAGCACAAACCCGAAGTGCAAGCGACAGGCAAACCCTGTGAAATACCTGATACTACCGGAACAGCCGCCTGAAGCGGAAGCAAGGGGTTGCACATACCCGAAGGGACGGAACATGAAACGCCTGAGGCCAAATTCTGCCGAACTGCGTTTTCACCTGTCCTGAAGCTCCTCCTACTGAAGAAGACTGTACCGAGGAAGGAAAGGCGGGAGACAGAGGAATAGCAGACGCATAAAAAAAAATTTACCTGAGAAGAGGAAAAGCCAAAAGTCGAAGGAGGGAAAACGGAAGATGCGGAAGCCGCAGGAAAGACTGGAGCAGAAGAAGAAGAGGCTGAAGAGGAGGCTGATAAAAAAGGAGCAACAGAGAGTGAGGCGACAGATAACCCAGAAGAAACCTTAGAACGAAGGGACAGAAAGTACAACGAATCCGCCAACCCCTCGATAATCCTGAAACATATCCCACATGAACTCTGGACACTCCTGTGTCATATCTCTCTAATGTTTGAGAAACCATTAAAAAAAAACAACCTGGTCTGTACTCGTTTGAAAAACCCAGCAAATCCGCCTTATATTCCGCCACATCCAATTGCAGGTCCGGCAAACCACTTTTAGAAGCCAAAAGGACACACCAGAATTTGCCTTACTAGATGGAGGAGTAGAAAATACAGAGAAGGGGGAACTACAGTAGAAGATTCAGAAACAGTCAGAAGTGAGTTAGGAGCTAGAGCAGAGGGATTCTGTACCACCGGCACTGAAAGATTGACTTGAGGCTTTGAGCTGGACCGAAAAGAAGCGATGAAGGCGAAACTTTTGCCGGAGCACAAAAACCACTCGAACCCGAAACTGGAACCCATCCAGGAGAACAACTCTGCACCCTTTTAATACCTTCTCCTCACTACCTAACCCAGACCTATCCTCCTTTATCACAACTAGATCTTGATCCTGACTAACATTATCAACATTAAATTTATATAAGGAAATACGTCTGAATTTAGAATTACCATGTATATCCAGTTATAAGGTGTGATGAAAGAAAGATCGCTTCAAGATGGAACTAGGTCGAGCGCTCAGTCGCAAAACCAGTGCATTCAGCAAATAGTTTGGTTACTTCAGCTGTTTGGCTTGATGAACACACAATATTGGCTCTGATTTGTGAGGCAGCCGACGTGCTGGTATGCAAGTACGCAAGTTCGTGCATTAGAAAATATAGATTGTGTGTCTAATTCTGCCCAAAAGTAAGTCTGATCGATTATTAGCGAAGCAAGAGCAGTATCGTCCAGACGTAGCTTTGTGTGTTTCCAATCTCTTAGAAACCGGCAGTTAAGGTAAAGTTCAGACTTCTCTTTTTTCTGTGTAGACGGTGAACTTGTGAATTTTACCATATCCAAGACACGTATGAATTTGTGTGGAGAGTTGGACATAACCATTTATGTCACTTTAATATTCTATTTTATTGTGTTTTGTTTAACGTTTATTAACCATGCATTTTAAACTTTTCATTATTATGTTTTGCACTTGTATATTTGTGGGAGATTACGATTTTGCTTAATTCTTCGACAGATGTCTGTGGAATTGCTGTGGTTATAGAGAAGGACACTGCAATCTTTGCAATGTGGTTATTTCTCATGTGGTTGACTTTAAGACTAGACGTATAATGTCTAAGATGGAGTGTGTGGGAGTTTTGGGTGTAACGGCTTTTAGCCATAGTAAGACTTTTCAGTCAGAGTAAGACTTTTTTAGTCAGAGTAAGAATAAATCTCAAGTTAGACTATTTTGACTTGATAATTCATTTATTATGCATTTTTAATCTTTTCTTTGTTAATTCATTACTTGTTGGGTTTGTTGATAATAAATCTATTTTCGTAGGAAAGATTGTGTTTCTTTAGAATATCCATCTCTTTTTGAGGATGATGTTCGAGAGAGAGAGAGAGAGATGTGCTGAGAGGGGAAATATGCGAGCGGAGTCCGAGAGAGGGGATCTGTAGGTAGAGTGATAGGGAGAGGGGAGGAGGAAGGGTCACGATTACCATGTTTCCTGAAGATAGGCTGAAAGGCCCGTTACATAACACTTCAAAAGAAGAGTTGAATCTGTAAGGGGTATAACAAATTTATCAATACTACAAGGGTTGGGGGGGGGGATCCTTCACTGCCTGTTCCGCACTGAGGTGGCCGGCAGAACCTACCCACTCGGAGGCTTGTGGTTCTCCATTACCCTCAGCACCCGTTAGGGTTGGTTCTGGAACAGGCAGGGGAACTGAAAAGGAAGAAGGATTAGACATCCTAACACTACTACTATCCCTTTCTGAGAAATGTTGAAAAAGACTAGCTATTAAATTTTCCATACTGCTTGCAATCCTGTCCTTTATCTGTTTGACTACCTCTTAACTCACTAAATCCATCAACTGATCTGTAGAAGAAGCCTGAGATACCTGAGGCAACAAAGAATCTAACTGACATTTGCCGCCCTTACTAGCCAAAGACTTGCGATGACGAATGTAACCCTCCATCTCTTGTGCCTTCCAATCGGAATATTCATCGCAATGAGTCTGCACATCACACTTAACCTTCCTACATACCTGACAGAATGTCTATCGTGTCTCAAGGTACTCATCCGTCTCTTGCAGGAAGAAGAAGCGATGAGCGTCAGCATCCACAGTCGTAGGGGCAGTTCAGGTCGACGTCAAAGCCAATGGCATGGTAGTAGAAGGTGAGAGTCCATGATGACCAATCGAGACCGGGAACCAGCGAGTCCAAATCCAAAAGACGTTCGACATTGAAGATATCCAGAAATTCCAGGAGAAAAACTGTTATATACAATACAGGTCTTCACCAGAAGTCCAAAATACAGACAGAAGTCGAGCAAAAGGATTAAAACCTCGCACTGCAGAAGGAAATAACCTTCCAGGTGCATGAACAAAAAGCATTAGACAAAAGTGGGCATGTCTGCGCACACCTGTGTCAGCGTTGCCAACCATTTGTTATGGTAGTTCAAGTGACAAGATTATACCTGCAGCGTTGGTGATGCTGGCTGTTAAAATTCCCACTAGTGGGATTGGTAATTGAGACTTGTTTGGACTAATGGGATTACGGGCAAATTCAAGTGTTCAGGGAGTGTATTGCAATATTCTGGTTCTGCCTACACTTCCACATAACAGACGAATGTTCCTATCCTTGAGAACAAATGATTTTGTTTTTCCAATTCTGATGCCAAGAGAGCCAAGCCTACACAGTTAGACTGTTCCTAACCTCAAGAGTTAAACTTTAAACCATACATGAACGACAGTACTCACAAACGTACAAATAATCTTTTAAATACTTACCGAAAAATAAAATTGACAGCAGTCCTACCACATTCAAGTACTTCAACTTCACTTTCTGAGGACCTCTGAACAAATCTGCATTTAGTGCGTCCCAAATTATCTGCAAGATAGATAAACTGATTATTATAAATATACAAGAAGTGTATCAGGCTTACATTAGTATACAGGCATTAATGTTTTCCTCAGTAACAGTCAATATACAATGTCCTACAGACTAAAGCAAGCACACTGTATATCCATTAGTAAAATAATTGATGTTTCACATAACTACAGGTCTCCTTTAAACCTGTTTGACTGTCCTTCTATTTCAGACCATCTTTAAGGACAAATGAACAGTCCAACTGACCTGACTGTATACCCTGCTTCCTATAATGGGATGCTGCATAGAGCACTGTGGTCAACAGGAAGTCTGTCATATGGACAGCGAAGTGTGGTGCTGGCCCAAAGAGAAACATTTGTCAAGGACATCTGGTCAATAAAATGAAAGAAGGCATTTTAATACCAGGGCTGCTGAAGGGATACCATTTTCCTTTTCCCTTCCATTCAACCTTCAGCTGAAAACCCTCATTACAGACAGAGTCAACAGACATTAATAAACCCAAGAGGGTGCCAAAAGGGAAGTCAACCTGCAGAGAGAGAGAGAGAGAGAGAGAGAGAGAGAGAGAGAGAGAGAGAGAGAGAGAGAGAGAGAGAGAGAGAGAGAGTTACAGGAAAACGTGACAAATACATAAATACGAGGGAACAGAAACTAAACCAAAACTTCCCGCAGATACAATATCATGGAAAGCTCTCCCACAACCTTAGTCTAGCCTAGGATATATAAAGTAGCCTAGCCTAGCCTATGTTATACAGGGTAGCCTAGTCTAGGATATATAGGGTAGCCTAGTCTAGGATATATAGGGTAGCCTAGTCTAGGATATATAGGGTAGCCTAGCTTACTCTAGGCTATATATGGTAGCCTAGCCTAGGTTATATAGGGTAGCCTAGCCTAGGTTATATAGGGTAGCCTAGACTAGCCTAACCAGCCTATGATGGAATTACGGCAATTTTAATAATTTTCAAAGGGGTATCCGCCCCCTTGGACCCATGATACCTATCTAGCTCCATAAAACATCGAAGTTGAGGGTTAAATTACCCCCCCTACAACGATCCTCTGAGGGAGGCTTCTTCGCGCATCACGAGGTCGATACCAGGTGCGCCGTCACTTACGTCTGAAAACCCCTCATTTATTTCCGTCCCGCGACGCAAAACCGACGTCTTTTGTCTCAAAGAGGTCAAGGGATAATTATAGATGGTCAAAAGGCGTCACTGAGACGCACTTCCGGCGTCTTTGCGACGGAAACGAGGCGGAAATAAGACGTTTTACCTGAATTAAGGGAAAAGAAAAAGTATCAATTACGGGAGAAGAAGAAACGTAAACAAACCGAGGGTGAAATTGTATTAGTAGTAGTAGTAGTAATCGGCTTTACCTTCCTCTGCAACGGCTCCTCCTCCTTCTCACTTTATTCTTCCTTTTATTCTTCCTTTCTTCCTTTGTGTCTAAGTCTTTGTCTCTGTAAAGCCATAATTCTTTTATCATAAAGTCTTTCATAGTCTTTTATTATCCCAAAACAATCTGATTGATTCATCAGACTTAATATAATGGTCGTGTCATCTAAAAATCCTGCAACTCTAAATCTCAGTCCATTTGGTAGTTCTAAAGCCTTCTTAATTAAGCAGTATGTTCTTTAACTTTCTGTGCATTGGTTCCTGAACTGTTACAAAGAGAAATAGAGCATTTTGATCAAACTTATGAAACTGCCTGTAAACCCCATCCTTTCTAGTATCTGAGAGACAAAATTGCAACCAGCCCTATCAAACGCTTTTGAGCAGAGCTGCCAGGATCTTTTCTGAATGTACAAAATAGATTATATGTCTCTCAGAAGCATGTTGCAATTACTGGTTGTAGAAATGGGAAGATTTAATCACAAACATTTATAGAGTGAAGTTCATAGCTTCCATGACAGAGTATAGGAGTTGCTTGAGTCTTGTGGGTTGGAGACTGGGCCAAGAAACCTAATCCCAAAAACAGCTTGTTTAAATTTGAAAGGTTGACGTTTTTTCCCAATCCCCAGTGCGCTTTAAGAACAAAGTTTCGTCAGATTGCAGCCGAGGTGTTTTGGGTGTGCAAGTGATTAGCCAGATACTGTACTTTATTCAGGTATCCATCTCTTGTGACTGGGCGTAATTGGTAGTGTTAGCTTGAATGTTAAGGGTTTTTGTATAATGGGTTACGTAGGAAGGGGGAAAGTTTTGGACAGTTTTTGTCATTCTGTAAGTTAGATTAAGTGCGAGAAGTGAGCTTATTTCAGCTGTATTTTTCTTGATATTTAAAGTTCGTGCGACTGTCTTCTTGTCTGTCAATATATGAATTTTCACTGCTGTGTGCAGGTACTGTATTTTCCAGCTCGAACGGCAAATAAAACTGACATAAAGACTTGAAAGACAGCTGTTTTAAAGACTAATAACAGAACTATACCTCTCAGTAATGGTGGTCCCCAGGGAGACAAGAAGTGAATTTGAGAATTTGACACTTCTCTAATCAGTCCTTTAAACTGTTCTATAGCGTTTTGCCATTTCAGTTTTCTCTGAAAGTCTTGAGTATCATTTCGTGTCTCCTGGTTGGTGGCTTCTGAATGTGGAAACCTGGCAGTGGGACATATTAGAGGATCCTGGATCCTCTAATGGAACCGTAGCTTGCAACACCAGTACTGGCGTAGGTGTTGCTCACCTGTGTTCTTCCCTTGACTGGACACTGACTCTCCGACGATGCAGCACTAGTTGTTCATCTGTCCCGAGCCTGGGGGAACAGTGAGGAGGATCAAGAGGCAGAAAGGACGTCACCAGTCAGAATGAATTATGAAGAGAAGGAAAAGACTCAACTAGGGATCAGCCTGAGGAGGAGATGATGACGAGGTATGTAGTTTGTCCCACACTTGTGCTGCAGCCTACAACCTCCCCACAGCGTTCCTGGTTGTGCTTCTTCTTCTGCGTGCTTCTGTGGCAGTTGCTGTCCTTCTCTCTCTCACAGCTGATGGTCTGTTTCCCCTCATGCTTTCTGTTTGCTTGAAGAAGCATGTCTGTGCTTGTCATATGCAGAGGATTGGGTGTCGCAGCCGCATAGCTGTTCACTTAAGGCAGATTCTTGGGCCTACCGCCTACGAGACGTTTGTTTGGCGGCCTCTGATTGGCTGGTACCGGGATGCGGCTCAGAAAACTAGCGATATGTTTGTATTTCTTCGTTTATCTCACGTTCTGCACAAGATAGGAAAGTTTTGGTCATACCACAGGGTTAGGTATTAATTGTACAACTAAATCGTGATTCCCTGAAATCAATAAGATAAAACGCAAAGGAATTACAACGAGTGAAAGTGAAGAGAGAAGCATTCCATTCTTTATGCCTGTTTTTACTTATCATCGGATTTTGCATCGTTCATGCGATCAAGGTCAAATAAAACTTGTGTTTCCGTACAATAAATTCACCCTGAATACGCTGGTGCCTTCGGATTTTAGATGCGTGTGATATGTGAAGAGAAAATGAAGAATATGCCGTATTATGTTGCATCCGTTCCTGACTCGTGATCTGCAGACATTATTACATTTTCCGTAAATAAATGATCAAAATCAAAATGTACATAAAGGAATAAACATTCTGGTGTAAGAGCAGCTCAAACAAATTCTGAAAAAAGATTTTATGGCAAGAAATGAAAAGATGGACCTTCCTTCATTGTATGAACATATAAAAACCATCAGCTTTTGATGTTACTGAACAGAGAAAGAAGCAAGCGGCCATCATAATTCACTTTTTCTCATCAGATATGTCCAGACACACTGACATACATGATATTGGAGTGGAAAGGTTCGACTGTCACAGTGGGAATTCTTTGTTGAAATGCTTCCGATATTTTAGTTATTCAGATGTAGTTTTGAAGAAGAAGAAGTTTTGAATACGGTATTGACCAGTATATATTATTTTTGTAGAACAATGTTGACTTGAGTGGGTTTGTCTGCGTGTCAGTGATTTCCGAAGAAGCGTTGTCTGTGTCGACATTATTATTATTATTATTATTATTATTATTATTATTATTATTATTATTATTATTATTATTATTATTATTATTATTATTATTATTATTATTATTATTATTATTATTATTATTATTCAGAAGATGAAGAACCCTATTCACAAGGAAGAAGCCCAAAAAGGTGGCCACTGAATTGAAATTGAAGCTTCCAAAGAATAATGCTCATTAAGAGAATATCTTGAGAGTAAACGTGACATATCCTGTATATTTCGCTTCTGAAAGGATAGACAATGCTCCTTTCTCGATCAGGAATGGGAATCAAGCAAGGACACAGAGAACGGCAAGTGTTTTGGATCATTTTTCTTGATATACAGTAGTTACCCATAACACATTACTGTTTTGAAGTCCGTTTTCTTTGTCTATAAATTATACAGAAAATTGTATGTTTGTTTTGCATAATAAGAAAGATATAGCTATCATTTCTTTTGCACAATTATAATATTTTTTGCACTCAAGACTTCTCACTCGTCAACATTTTCTTTTTATTGAAAATACCAACTGAAAGAAAATATTGCATTCCTTTGACTGGAAGTCAATCTTCTTCTTCTTCTTCTTCTCTATTGCGAAAATCGTCGACTCGGGAAAAAATTACAATATATTAAGTATATTTTTTGTTTTTGTAATAGATGAAGTGCTATTTATGATTATCGTTAACAATGCTTGTATTAAATTTCGAATTTTCAAAGTAAAATTTTTAATATTGCACAGTTGTCCTTGTTCCTAGTATATAAACAGAGTAGGTCAGTTTGGTGTCCATTTATGTTGGCCAACACGAATGTTGATAACCAATTTTGCAGAGTACAGTATTCAATTGAATGCTGCTCCTGGAAAACACTGACGTGTAATACTCGCGAATTGGATAACAAAGTAACATTCAGCGGCCAGCAGTCGTTCACTATATTACGTAAGTCCTCATTATTTTGTGCACGGTGATGGTCCCCCACCATGGCAAGGGTGTACAGCTGGTAATTGGATGGTTAAATAAGTTATATAGATGAGGGAGCAAATCCGTAAGAATATTTGACAAATTGTAAGTTAATCGAAATGATAAAATCATGAAGAAGACTCTCAACATCCCCGAATTGGTAAAGCTCTATAGTGGAGCAGTGGCGTATTGGTCTTCTAACTTAACTTTATCTATAGTTCTTCGGTTAATATTTATGAATTTTTGTTTTAATTTTTGATGGCGCTTGAGTGTAATTAACCCGTTTATGTTCATCCAACTTGTTAGTATATTTTGGTAATGTGGGGTTCTCGGTGTTGTATACCCCCGGAGAGTGTTTTGTTAATGTAACGGCTCACCCGTCGTTGCTAGAGTAACAATTCAGGGACCCCAGGAAAAGTGTTAGGGTTGTGAAGATGAAGAGGATGAGAAACCTTTGACTGAACATTTATTGTAGCCATTGGTTCATCCTCACTCCCTTACTGAGTAAACTCGGATATTATTTACCTAACCCCACCCAAACACTTATCTAATCGATCACGTTGCGCTGTTATCACCCCACTGAAAAAATTAGTTTAACGTTGCCACTCAAAGTTGCTAACAGGCCCCCTCCTTCAGGGCTGTCCTTTTCCTCCTTGTTCACATACACGTCTTGCACATGACAGGGCAGTCATTATGTCCTGTTTTGAATTTTTCATATTTCGTCCGGCAACTGCAATAACTTGTTAATCTGTTTATCCCTCATTAAAACGGTGATAACCCTCCCAACACAAGGGCCTACAGCTTTTGGTAATTCTTGTAAGTTTCAACGTTCTTGGATAAAGCAACAAATCTGCAACTGTTGCAACAAAGGTACCCCCAGACCAGTAAATGAAAAATGGCGAAGGGAAGATTCTAACATCCCTGAATCACTATTGATAAACACTGTGAAATGATTTAAACTTCCCAGCCCAGTAATAAACTGTTAATCTTTATTTTTATTATTTATACTTATATGTTCATCTTTACCCAGCCGCTTTATATTTCCCAAAAATTTTTGGTTTCTTCCTTTTTTATGTCAAGAACCAGCAGTGAAGGAAATTTTTCATGGGCAATGTCAGTGTGGCTGTCATTAATCGAAGGAAAGAACAACCCAAAATGGGATCCGACTGTTTTCTCTCTCTCGGAGAGAACGGGAAACGGATTATTATATACCACACAAGATGGAGAAGTTCCACTGTTTCTAATGGACCATTGCTTCATCTTAATTTAACAACCCAAATCAAAGCCACCCATGAATCACTTCCAATCATGAACAGAAACAAATGTTCCAACAGAATCTTCTGTATTGAAAAGTGTAGCGAGCAAATGTTTCCAGTTGAAGTTAAAGCCAAACAACTCCCAGTTGTTAAATTATGCAAGAATTGATTAGATTTGTCTCTCGATTGAAAAATTGGCCATATGAATTTCATTATCACAATTGATATAAGTTTTATCATTTATGTTTATTAATGAATTTTCTCCATGATCAAACGCCATCTGTTTGTCTGTCAACAAGCGCAGATATCTGAAATATAATCTCTTTTGCCTTGGCTGTGTGTAGAAACTACTTTGCGGCTTGCACCAGCCAATACCAACTTCGAAGATTCTGTACATGGATTCAGTAAGGAACCAGCAATAAACTAGACAACACCCAGCCAGCATGTCGCTCAAAGCCTTTCCTTACAAGTTAGCTGAACGTTAAATTAAATTTAAAACGCAGAAAGCAAAGACGTGTGATTTTATTGTTCCCACTCAATAAAGAGAGAATGTAGTGGGATAATAAAGTCTACTTTGCAATTGCTGGGTAAACAAAGCAGTATTGCAGAAAGACTCTATACCAGCTGTGTAGTGATTTATCGTCATTATGGGAGGGAGTTGCTCATCCAATGAAGAAAGAAGTGTGCCAGGTTTTTTAATGAACTCTGCATTTTTTTCTGCTATGTTTTGATCCCATGTGAGAACAGCCTTTCCCAAAAAGATGAGACCTTAACCTGATATTCTGGGCCAGAGCAAAAGCTTTTCCCTCTGAATGTAGCAGCACTGTGAATGAAATGTTGAGTACCTTATTGAATCAAGGAAATCCTCAGTTGTCGTATTGCACAGAGGGAGTCTCTCCATTTTCAGGACGGACCCAACACATCAATCGTTACTTCAGACAGAAACGAAGTTAGTGCCAGAAACTGGCATAGACTGCCTCACCAGTTTATTGAATTAAAATCGCCCAATTAAGAACATTTTACAAACTAAGATAAGCAAGAAAAGACAATTTTTGCCTTGTTGATGACCAGAAGTCACGGTGTTTCTCGTGTAAGGAAGGTTGGAAGTGACATGCTGGCTGGGTGTTGTCTAGTATATTGCTGGTTCCTTACTGGTTGATGTGCAGAATCTTCACAGAAGTTTTCAGCTGGTGCGAACCGCAACGTAGTTACTACTCTGACAAATCGAAACAGGGATTAAGTTTAGGCATTTGTGTTTGTTGACAAACAGATGGCGATTGTGAGAGACATAATAAACGTACAATGATAAAACATATACTGATGGAAAGGCCAGGAAATTCCACATCTGAACATTAAAATGAGATTCAAGACAAATTAATGAATACGGTGCACTAGCGTGATATATGTGAAATGGGGAGACGTTTGACATCTTCACAGACAGAAACATACATACAGTTTGATAGAGAAGATTCAGTGGAACATTATGAGTACTAATCAGAGCGCTTGCCTAGCAATGCAAGTAATGGTGACCATAAATGAATTGTGACAACAATGGTTACAGAGAAATGTGTATAAATGCTGTGTGGGAGAAGTTGCGTTTCTTCGGGCCAACGTTCTGATTGTCGCTGACTCAGGAGAGAGTCTGGCGGGCCACACACGTGGTCCTTACACCTCATAGGAGGAGGAATTTGGCAAGGCATTACAGACCTTACCATAACTTTTGTGGTCATTTCTCAGAAAGAAATTGTAACAGCTTATACGCATGAGGAGGGGTAGGATATGATAAATAACAGACCCATATGGGATGGTGACGGAGCCTTTATTCCGCTTGGGGTCCACACTACAACTACTGGCTTTCAACGGTGCTGCAGTGCATGATCAGTTCCAAAATACCAGCAGACCCCTGGGCTTGCCTGTGATTGCTTGAGGCATGTGCGGGAAGGCGGTGCTTGTGACATGTTCATACAGAATTCACTAACCTTTACAGAAATAGTCCTGGACCATTGGGGAAGAGTTCTTATTGATGAGACATCCCAAAAATTTTTAGGTTGTTGAAATGGCTGAGAAGAAAACCAAAAACTTTTATGCGGAACACACATAATTGGTGTTTCTTTTCAATCATAATGGAAGACGTTGCGGAATTATGTTTGCCATTTGATTAAATGTAATTTTTCTGCTACAGTTTCCAATGAATTTGATTATTTCTATCCCTTTTCGACTTTGCAACCGCACTCCGTCTGCAACCGTTGATAGACATTAGTTGCCTGGGGCCTAGGCCATGCCTTTCGTTTCATACTATTTGCGTAGTCTAAGTGCAGTAGCATGTCCAAATTGTAGTCCATAATACATTATTAACAGTAATCTAGCCTTAGGGCATCAGCAGTGAAGTGAAGAGAGAGGCCTTGAGACGGCCTGAGCAGCTGGGAAGGACAACTTGACCAAGATGTAGCTGTGACTTTATGTCAGACCAGAAAGAAACCGGTCATCCATCTTTTTTCAATCGAATCCGTTGCCGATTTATTAAATTAAATACGTTTCGTAAATAAACAAATACAGATAAGGAAACCTGTGTAAAAAAAATTATACCGTTACGGAAAGCTAATCGTATGCTGCGAGTTACGTTTTTTTTTTTTTTTCTGGGGAATAAGAATAGTGAGAATATTATAACGAACAAAAACAGTGTCGACCTTTGCTCAAGAAAAGTAGGCTAAAACTTGTGCAAACTTTGATACTTTTATTTTTCTTAAATGCCTGGTTAAGATTTCAAAACAAGCGCCTACTTTTTCACATTTACATAGTTAGCCTGATTCCTTCGCACTGTAGATGATGTGCTGACAACAATTCTCTTGGTGAGATGTTGCACCGTAATGGACTCAAACCCGGTTTTATACCGTAGGAACAAAAAGTTTGACCAGTCCCTTTTTCCCAAATCGAAGGGGCTCGAAAGTTATTATTTACAAGATATTCAGCTTTACTTCGAATGTCAATTGTGTCGTGGAACATCGTCGACGGAAGGTCATTTAGGTCAATCAAGGAAATCAGTCAATTTCGACTGAAAGTATTGACCGAATGGTCGAATTGAAGGTCAGCCGAGGTCAATCGATGTTAATTTTTTGAGTTAAATTTGAGTTTTTGAGTTAAATTTGGTTGAATTAAGTGAGGCAATTCCTGTCTCTTGAAGGTAAAGTTTACGATGGAAAAAGTTATAATGCAGAATCCATATATGAATCTATATTCATCTATAAAAACAGAATTTTCAGTCGACGAGTATCACTCACAATGAATGTATTTTTATAGACAACATCTTGATCATAGAAGGTTTACTCACTGAAATGGCATTCACTAGTTCTTGTCCTATTTTATTTTAATTTTTTTTTTTTTTTTTTTTGTGTCTGTGAGAATAGGAAAAAAATCTTTCAATCTTAGCTTTGGGGTGGGGAAGGATTGGACTCAATTTTGCTAAGCATGCAAAATGTTTAAATAGTGGATGTCGACAAACATTTAATGCTGAGAGTTTTTGTCAACATAAACTCCCATTTAATCATTTTAATCATTGTCTAATGGTTAGAAAAGTTGCAATCATATGGGTCGTTGACTCGTACATCCATCATTGCTGATGTGGAGAAACAGGAAGGTTCTGGTATGATTATTGGTGATGTCATTTCAGTTGTGACGTGTTTAATTTCAGTAAAGTGTGTCGGGTTGCACTCGTGTTTTACAAATGAGTTTACACAGAAGAAACTCAGCTGGAAAATTGTTCTTGTGGTTCCAGAATCATGGAACATTCTGGAACCAGAAGCATATAAACCCCTGCAGCGTCGCATGCGGCACTCTCCTCCTAGGCACTAAGCGAAGCAGAACCACTGCAGGTGTTCAGACTAGGAAGCCGGTTAATGGCGGCATAGGTGCACAGCGACGAAGTCTGGTTCCCCTGTTTTTGTTTCGATTTATCAGAGCAATCCTCTATGCTGGAAGGACATGAGGCATGTCCAGTGACCGAGTAGCTTGTGAACATTTATATGAAACTTGAACCACATAAGTTTGTCGTATTTACACAGATTTTCTGTGTTTTCAAGTAACCCACACACACACACAGTGGAGAGTTCTTCCCCCTGTGTGTAAGTAACTTTAGCATGTCACTGGTAGGGAAACCTACCCTGAATGAGTCAAGTCCAGCACAGAGGATCTCAGTACAGTTTTCCTTCTTTTTTGGTTGTGAATTCAGCTCGTGTGTTCTCTAGGACCACGTGGTCCTCAACATTATTAACCTCATGTTGCAGTAAAGTAAGTCCGTGTTGTATTGATTTTGGAAGTAAAATAGATGTGTGTAGCTAGGGCAGATTATTTTTGTCACAAAACTGTAAAAATGCCTCGTGTGAGTTTTGGTTCAGAGTCTTTTGGGATTTATAACTTAGTGAAATTGCTACAACCAAGACTGCCTGCAAACCTTGAAACGTGGCCCAAATCAGCAGCATATGCTGTTATGACGATAACGTTTGTTAACTCCCTATAAAGAATAAGTGTTGACTAGGCAGGTGTTTGTGTGGATGGGGTTGCACGAACATCAAATGCTGAAGGAAATATCAAATCTATTATTGGTCAAGTCGCTCAGTTTGGCTGCCTAGGACCGACTGCTATTCTCTCCTCATCCCTTAGCTAAGGGTTCAGTTATCTTGATGCTTTCTCTCCAGTTACTTCTAACGACAGCATCTCCCGTTACTGATCTCTGTATCTCCAAATCCTCCATCACTTTATGATGCCATATTGTCTCCAAAATTGATCTCTTCCGTCAGTTTTGTTATGTTAATACGGACTTTGTAGGTCCGTTCTGCATTTGCACTAACCGTATGAATTGTCTCCTTTTCCCAAATAATACCCCAGTGCAGAGTTCAGCTCATTATTATTACCTGGTGTGTGTGTGTGTGTCCAGGAATGGCGATTGTCCTTATCACTGTAACCGTATTGTAACTTTGGTTCATCTGAGTGCCACTGAATTGTAATTCCCTCTGAGTAACTCATTTATAATTACCAATTTGATATGTTTAACCTCTAGTCATTAAATTAGTTTTAAGTTTAAAATCAACAAGTGCATTTCTCTACCCTCCATTTTATTTCATTTTTCCTGTTTCAGGTTTAGTGAATGGTGAATATAATGTGATCAGGTAAACTTTGCATTGTGTTCATACTTTCAAGTCACACAAGCAATCTGTAGAAACGAGGTAACATGCAGCGGTCCTCTAAGGTCTGAAAATCAACCTGTGAGTACTTGTAAGAGTTTGAGAGAGAGAGAGAGAGAGAGAGAGAGAGAGAGAGAGAGAGAGAGAGAGAGAGAGAGACGTTTACATACCTTTCGTCGTATCTCACAACCACTCATGATATGACTCAAAGAAACGAACATAAATCATAATATTGTTCATACTGTGAATATAATTATGTAGCCTCTAGAATTCTTACAATCTCATCCTTTGTCCATAATGACTGCTCAGAAATGGGCATTGCCTAATTATTATTATTATTATTATTATTATTATTATTATTATTATTATTATTATTATTATTATTATTATTATTATTATTATTATTATTCAGAAGATGAAGAACCCTAGTACAAGGAAGAAGCCCACGAAGGTGGCCACTGACTTGAAATTGAAGCTTCCAAAGAATAATGTTCATTAAGAGAATATCTTAAAAGTAAACGTGACATATCCTGTATATTTCGCTTCTGAAAGGATAGACAATGCTCCATTCTCGATCAGGAATGGGAATCAAGCAAGGACACAGAGAACGGCAAGTGTTTTGGATCATTTTTCTTGATATACAGTAGTTACCCATAACACATTACCGTTTTGAAGTCCGTTTTCTTTGTTAATAAATTATACAGAAAATTGTATGTTTGTTTTGCATAATCAGTCATAATAAGAAAGATATAGCTATCATTTCTTTTGCACATTTATAATACTTTTTGCAGTTAAGACTTCTTTCTCACTCAACATTTTCTTTTTATTGAAAATACCAACTGAAAGAAAACATTGCAGTCCTCTGACTGGAAGTCAATCTATTGCGAAAATCGTCGACGTGGGAAAAAAATTACAATATATAAAGAATTTTTTGTTTTTGTAATAGATAAAGCGTTACTTACGTTTAATTTTAACATTGCTTTATTAATTTTCAGATTTTTAAAGTAACCTTTTTAATATTGCATAGTTGTCCTTGTTCCTTGTATATTAACTGAGTAGATCAGGTTGGTGTTTTATGTGACGAATGTCTCCTTCTTGGTTATCATAATACCGATTTTTGTAGAGTACAGTATTCTTCTGAATGCTTCTCGTGGCATTTGAAGACAAAATAATTTTCGGCGACCACACCATAATTTCACTATTTTAAATAAGTCCTCATTATTTTGCGCACGGTGATAGGCCCTCACCATGGCAAGGGCATATAGCTCGATAAATAAGGGAGCAAATCCGTAAGAATATTTGACAAATTGTAAGTTAACCGAAATGATAAAATCGGGAAGAAGAAGATTCTCAACATCCCCGAATCGTGTCATTGATAAAATAACGGACACAAGATCGTGAAGCTTCCCTGTATAATTTACTGTTAATCTTTATTTTTATTATTTATACTTAATGTTCATCTTTACTTTTATCTTTATATTTCTTTAAAAATTTTTTGCTTACAATTCCAGGGTTTTTATGGAAATAAGAACGAGCAGTGAAGGAAATATTTCGATGGGCTAATGTCAGTACGTGGCTGCTGATTAAATGAAGGGATTTAAGAACAACCCAAAATGGGAAGTTTGACGACTGGATTACAATACCCCCAGCGGAGAGAGGTAGGCAACGGGAAACGGATTATTATATAAGCACAAGATGGAGAAGTGGCACCTCTCTAATGGACCCTGTGCTTCATCTTAATTTAACCACCCAAATCAAAGCCACCCATGAATCACTCAATTGAACAGAAACAAGCACTGCAACCAAACTCCTGTATTGAAGAAGCAAGCGAGCAAATGTCCAGCTGAAGTTAAAGCAAGCAACTACAGTTGTTAAATACAAGAAGGTGATTAGAAGTTGTTCTAGATTGAAAAAGTGCCGACTTTCATTATCACAATCACCATATAAGTTCTTGGACTATTTATGCCACGAATGAATTTTCTCCATGATCAAAGCAGGAATCCTGATCTTGTAAGGGACCGCATGGTGGTCTTACGGGCACACGTATGTGTGTGAGTCATCCATCGGACAAAATAAAACGACAAAGCATCCCTCTCTCTCTCTCCCTCCCGTGCATCAGCGGCCATCGCTCGAGGGAATGCAACTTCTACCATACAATATTCCTGTCTATTTCTCTGTAACCATCGTTGTTTCGATTCATGTACAATCACCACTACTTGCATTGCCAAGCAAGCATTCCGATCATGTACTCATAATGTTCCATCGAATCTTCTGTGTCAAGCTGTATGTATGTTTCTGTTGTGAAGACGTGGCTACCAGGGAGGTCGTGGACTCAGCTGTCCGGGCGTAGTCCTCCTCTGACGGTGGGAACACCGACTGTATTGCGTCCTCGTCAACCAGCAGGTGTCACTTTGATATATCATCTCTGATGAAGAAACCTGCTGGTCGCGAGTCATTGTATTTTGCGGCCACTGCTGTTACTTGTGGCCGCACTTCTCATTTTTTGTGAAGGAACAGGGGGCTCTGCAGTTCCTGGAACTGGGGCCAAATCTTCTGTGGAAATAGCACCACACCGGGTTCGTCCACGCCCTCTGCTCCGGGTTCGTCCACGCCCTCTGCTCCGGGTTCGTCCACGCCCTCTGCTCCGGGTTCGTCCACGCCCTCTGCTCCGGGTTTGTCCACACCCTCTGCTTCCATGGCGGTGCTCTCCTCCTCCTATAGATCGGGTTTGTGGTCTCTGGGTCATCATCCTCCGTCAGACTACAGGCTGCGAGGGCGGCGGCGTGCTTGGAGGCCTTAGTGGCTTCGTGGATTTTCTGGGCGAGTTGACCAGCTCATCCATGGGAAGGGCATCTGCGTCAGCAATTTGGCCCCCTCACCTCCTGCAGAAGGCGCTGCAGAAATATTGCTCTTGTCAGGCTGATTTCCTTCCTGCGCCCATTTGCGTCGACGCCCAGCAGTGTTACTAGACCCCGCAGTTCATCCCAGGCATACGTGGGTAGTGTTTCCCCCAGAGGCTGAGTCAATGGGTCTAGGGCGCACTGCGCTCTCCGGCAACGGGCATTGAATACGTTTGTCTCAGCTTGTCTTGCAAGGCTGTGTACATGACCTTGTTTGGCTGTGAGTCAAGCCATGGGGTGATCTTGTTGAAGGCCTCTTCAGGTAGCGCCGTCATGGTAACGTCTGTCTTGGTCTTCTCGTCTGTGATGCGTGCCATGTGGAAGTGAGCATCTGCGCACAGAAACCAAGATGTGTTCTGGCACGAAAACAGGGGGAGCTTTACTGCATCTGGCTTTGTGGGCGAAAGGGGCACACAGACGATTTCTGTGTTTTTGGATTGCTATTGTAATTCAGACTCTGTCATCTTTACTTTCACACACCAAAATGTGAGTACGGGCCATATTTAGTCCGCTATTGGTGCTAGAATTCGAGTGGTCGATGTGAGTCGTGAATGGCGAGGGCCAAACCGTTCGAAATGCCAAAATGACCCGTGCGGGAACACCGTTATTAGTCTGTTAATGGCGTGGAGTTCATCCGAGGAAGGAGCTTTCAGAGGCCTTGACTGTGTCGCCGTTTTGAGTCAGTTAAAGGCTCTCTGAAGGTAAATGCAGCCGCATTTGGTCCATTAATGGTGGGGACATTAATGGACATTAAATGCATTTGTTTTTTATGATGAACAACGTAAAGACCAAGTTCAAAGAAGTTGTAAATATCATTGCCACTAAAAGCATGAAAGCTGATGTTCTGCCCTGCACATTGAAGAAAGTAATCATAGGCTTAGAAAAAATAGGTTTCACCTTGTTTTGCGTTGTGACAGATAACAGTGCTATCAGTGGGAAAGCAATGTTCTGTCTCACCAGTCTTCCAGAACCGTTTATAGTGCATCCCCAACCATTTCAGAGTAACAGACCTGATTTTATATGCTGTTATTTAGCTTGCTTTTTTGTTTGTTTGTTTGTTTGTTTGTCGTGATCAAATCTCGTAACTCAATTTTCGACCTGTTCTCTTCATCCGATGAACTTGAAATTTTGCGTGGTTATTCAATCCTGGTGACAATGCAACCTCACATGATCAGTAGGTCAGAAGTGACCTCTGGTTACCCTTCAGTGACATCTCCAACTATCTCAGGATTTATATGAAACTCTTCAGATTTTTCACAACATATTTGACCTGGTAGAATAATTTAATAATTCTATGTATTCTTCAAACCTTTTTTTAGCTCGACGGGATATCAATTTCGTTAGCTACAATCATCAGCCAGTTACATTTTCTGTCAATACTAAAAAGTATTTATGCATGTATATCTTTTAATAAAATGATAAGCAAGTTTGTACTTCAGTATATACTGTATTGTAACTGTAAATACATTGTTTTGGTTCAGTATTTTATGTTAATCGCATAACCTGATTCGAGTGTGCACAAATCAGTGTAGACGAGAAATACCCAGTGAATGGAGATCTGAAGTCCCTGGCAATTTATAAGGTTTTTAAGGAACTTGATCTTGCGGTGTTGCAAATATAATTGACATTTCTGTTACAAATTTTTTTGGTAAGTAATGGATAGTGAGTTTTGTAAATGCACATATTAATTTTCATGAGCAATTTATATATAAATCTGACAGCTTTATCAGTGGGCACTTTATAAGTGAAAGAAGGGCTTTGAGTTATACTTTATCACTAGCAAAACCATATCCCGATTTTGTAAGGTAAAGCGTATGAAAATCCCTTCCTACGAGTATAACCTTATGAACTGTTTCCCTTACTATTTGGTACACTATATGAGTAGAGATGAATGAGGTTGCATATGATGTCATCTCTGAGGTGTTTTTGTGGTTTTATTTTGGTTTGATTCTGGTTCATTGTATTGGCTATAGAATCCTAATTACTTGGTTACATAAAGATGAAATAATTGAATTATTTTTATGTTAATGATAGGCCTTTCTCTCTCTCTCTCCCTCAATCTCTCTCTCTCTCTCTCTCTCTCACATAAAAACAAAATGTATTTACCCTTGCTTTGTCAAGCTTGTAAAGTCCCCGCTCAATGGATTCCCTATGATGAACATCCCGTTTTCTGCGGTGCCTTCACAGCTGACCCGAGGTCGCACGTGCACAATCTTATTATCATTATTGTGATTTGTATATTTATTACCTGTTCATTTGCTCTTGTACATAGTATATGCGTCAGAGTATTTTTGTGTCCAACCAGCTATTGTTAATCATCATGTTTTCTATATTATGTACCTGTCCTGTTTTGTGTAGAGAAATAGTTTGACCTTGGGTCACTTGTAAATTTTGTACTGGCTGTCTCTGCGTACACGCCGACGTCCGCACGCCGCTTTATAAGCGGGTCGCTTCGTCAATAAACAAGAAAAACATTGAGCTTCATGAGGAACTAGACCCCCCCAAGACATATGCTGGCAACCTCCTAGCAGCCTTAATCAAGGAAGACACGCCAATCGCAGAGTACAGAGAACAAGCACCCTGGGAGCCTGAACTGTTCAAGATAAACTTTACAGTCCTCCCTGCAAGCAAAGAAGCATGCACTGCTCAACAGCTAAGGCTTGCAGCCCAAGAGGCAATCAGGAAAACTGCAGCCACAAATGAATATTTTACAGATGGATCAGTAGATCTCAGCATCCCAGCAGCAGCAGCAGGAGTCCACTCAACAACCCTCAAAGGATGCTGGAGGCTCTCTGACAATGCCTCCACTCTACAAACTGAACTGATTGCCATTGCAAAAGCTCTAGAAGACTCTCAGCATAGGCAGGGAAACACAACAATTCATACTGACTCAAAAGGAGCACTACAAGCTATAACAAAAGGAAAAGCAAAGGAAAATATCAGACTTCTGTCAAGCATATGGGCAATTGCAAGCCTCCATCAAAACAGGAACAGGGAAATAACATTAAACTGGATTCCGAGCCATGTGGGAATCCAAGGAAACGAAGAAGCAGATTCTCTAGCAAAAAGTGGGTTGCTACACACCAACGTTAGTATCAAAATCAGCCCCTCACTCACACAACTGAAAAACAAGGCAATACCAACTTCGAAGATTCTGTACATGGATTCAGTAAGGAACCACCAATAAACTACAAGAAGAAAGCAAAGTCAGAAGAGCTGTTTTCGTTGGCTCAAAAACCGCCAAATGGTACATAGAGACTGTAAACCTAAAACCACACAATATAACCAAAGACATGTCACGGGCCCTAGCAGTCATAATCCATCGGCTCAGGCTAGGATACCTGTGCACATGGCAAAGAATAGTAGACAATCCTCAACCATGCAAGTGCTGTGAAACAATCCCAGAAGAACCCCTGGAACACTACCTTCTTGACTGTACAGAAACAGAACAGCTAAGAACAAGTTATGAAGGTAATGAAAGAACAGCTACCCAAATAACAAAGCACATACTGACAAACATCCATGAATTTGCAGGCTTCCTATGCTCCTACCCACCACCAAGGTAACTCTAAAGAATCCATACCTTAAACCACCCACCCTCCTTCCCTATTCTTAAATCAGACTCAACAGACTCGACCCAGACAACAAATAAAAATCCATACCATTCATCTCTAAATACTGACTTTAGAAATCACCCCTCCCCTATCATTCCATCCATCACAATCAACACCCAACAAATACACAAAACACATACAGACACAAGAATTAGGACTGGACAAGGAATATGGCTTTGGATCACCTCGAACTAGCATACTAGCTACCTGTGCCTACTACTCAATTCTTCTTTTTTCCATCTGGTGGCCTCTCCCACTAGCCAACACTCGCTGCTATCGTACTTTTATCCTCATCTGATGGGTACCTTAGGGTTCAAAGAGGTTGCAACCTTGCCTGTTAAACCTTTTCATTTCAAATTTTCACCCCCACCAAAATCACTTTCATGTATCATAATAAAGTTTTCATTAACCTACCCATCTCACAGATTCATCATCAACATATAGTTACGGGCTGCTCTAGAAGCAAGAGCCCGTGCTGGCACAAGGCCAGCTAAATCTAAAACAACAACAACAATCAATAAACCAGCAGTACTTGTCTACCTGCTCTTTCTTTAGCACCTCTCACAAGCTAATGGTCACTCCTAGTAAGAAAAATAATAAACAGTGGACCAAATAATAAACAGTTCTAGTACTGCATTTATTCACAAATTTCCCTTCACACGATTGTATAATTGTGAAAATGAATTAAACTGTGATAAAAGTTATGGGGTTGTTTGTATATCCATGGGACACACCTATAGCTCATTAACAATAGCTCTAAATGAAGTATTGCATAGAATAAAAGATGTTCAGCATCCCTAAAGCTATCCAATACATAACTTACTTGGCCAGTTTGTGTGAATTTGCAGCTCAACAATTTTTTCTGTGGAGCCGAAATTTTTCTAAGCACCAAGTTGACATGAACGGTGCCATGTAGCACCGCTCTCCTGCAGTTCTTAAGATGGCCGAAGTGTAGCGCTCCTCCCACCCCATAGTTCCCAAGGCTGCCATCGTATGTCACCCCCCCGACCTGATCATGGGAAATTTAATTCCATCCACTTGTATGCAAGGTTGACCCAGGTCATTCCCTAGAGTCATGGATTAAATACATCTGACCAATCAGAATGTGGCTGGTTGATTTGATTCACAGACCTATGCCATGACTCATAATCATCCTTTCTTTCCATCTTTGACCATTGAGATGAAGTGTCACCATTAAATTTTGTTCCCTAGTGTCCACTGACGAATTTAACTCCTGAGTGATATTTAGAATCTGTTCCATGCCCATTTCGGCTGTTTCTGGATTTAATTAAATGTGTCTATCTGCTCAGAAGCCGCCCATCTCTGATTTACTTCCCGGCCAAAAACAATACGACCCGGACCTATACTTCCGATTCACGTGAACTTCCAAATGCTGCAAAGAAGCCGAGGCTGGTACCCTCATGGTCGGAGTCGGACAGCAGCAATTTTGAGTAAGGTACGCTGTGCAATTCTGTCTTTGCAGTTAAGATTGCATAATGAATAATGATGATTTGGACCTACTACCATTTAAGGGTAGCTTACTCCACTCCTTGCTTTCAAGGTACTGGGTTACAACAGTGGGGGGTCAATGGGAGTGAAGCTCCCCCAGCCAGTTCAGGGCACAGCACACTAAGTAATGTTAGGTTGGGTTGGGTTAGATTAGGTCAGGACATAATATTCTAAGTTCATTTAGGTTTTGTTTGGTTAGGTCACAGGTAGTGACTAATCACTTGTCTGAACAGATCTTTAGTCCCAAAAATCGGAATGACGGGACATGCATGATGTAGCCATATGTATGTAATGTATGTAGAATTGCGGGTCAATCAGTTGATAACAAGTCATGTTTCTTGTGTAGGTAAGCAGTAGCCCAGTTTCTTATGTAGGTAAGTAGTAGCCCAGTTTCTTATGTAGGTAAGCATTAGCCCAGTTTCTTATGTAGGTAAGCATTAGCCCAGTTTCTTATGTATTTCTTATGTAGGTTTATGTAGCCCAGTTTCTTATGTAGGTAAGCATTAGCCCAGTTTCTTATGTAGGTAAGCAGTAGCCCAGTTTCTTATGTAGGTAAGCATTAGCCCAGTTTCTTATGTAGGTAAGCAGTAGCCCAGTTTCTTGTGTAGGTATGCAGTGGCATAAGCTAGCTGTGTCTGTAGGTACATTAGGGTAGACTAACCGAATGTTGTGGCCTCTTGTATGTAGAGTGGTGGGTCAGTAAATCGGGAATTACGAAAGTTTGGACATCGATCCATGCGTCTGTTCCCCCCACCCAAAAAACCCAGTGTCCCAACAGGGTCCCCCTTACCATGTTGCCTTTTAACGTTCGTCTGGTCCACAGAAGTCTAAAAAAGCAAAGCAATCATTTTTTGAGCCAATTAAGCGCGTGTGTGTGGGGTGGGGGTGGGGGGGGCGGGCAGTAGAGGGAGAAGTAAAGTAGCAGGCTGCTTTCACTCAGTTTGGCAGCTTGCAAGGAACACTGATAATGCAAAGTGGTGTTTTTAAGGAACTTGTTCTTACAATACTGGAAATATGTGACACTTGTTCCTAATTTATTTTATAAGTAATGCAAAGTGAGATTTATGAACAGACTCATTAATTTTCATGAGTAATTTACATACAAATCTGACACTTTTATAAGTGAGCACTTTATAAGTGCCCGTCAAGACGGGTATGTTATCATTAGAGGAATTAAATTTACAGGAAGATGAAATTCTTAAAGGTAAAGGCCCTGACCCTTCCTATAAGATATAAAGCTGTTATATAAAGCATCAAGAAGGTTGGAGAGAGACAGGTGAATGACTTTGTGTGTGATGTGGTTGGTAGGCAATGCTGATGTTATTTATAGTCTTTATTTAGTAGATTTATTTTTCATGTTTATTTGATTTATTATATCTAGTGGAAATTAACAAACACACACACACACACACACACATATATATATATATATATATATATATATATATATATATATATATATATATATATATATATATATATATATATAAATAACAATTGGTAGGCAACAGTGCTATGGGGGACAATTTCCCAAGGTCTAAGGATGACAGCAGTAGGCCCGAAGTGGCCTCAGGCAGAGTGTTATGTAGACCTTCTGCATCCTCTGGTAGACACCCGAAGACGTCTTTACATATCACCACACCTGCTCAAACAAGAGCACAGCGGCAGGATACATATCGATCGCTAGAGGGAGGGGATGATGGTAACCAGTTAGAATGCTCCTAAATAAGGGAAGGATTGATGCTGACCAATCAAAACGCTCCTTGATAAGGGAAGGGGTGACACTGACTGAATCAGAACGATCCTCTTGCCCAAAACATTGCTTCCCGAACTCGCCCCACGTCATGGTGGAAGAGAGGGTAAATTATGTTCTTTCAAGAGCTCTTCCTTGAAGATGTGTTTAACGGAATTTATGGATTTATTTCGATTCTTGTTGAAGTATTTGGGTTATCAGAATGTATTTATTGTGTATAATAAATTATTAGTAATACCTTTGAATGTATTTAAACTGTATTTAATCTGTTATTTGTGGTGATGACATAACCGTGGCCAGTAACATTGTGTTAATGTAATTTTTAATATATTTCTTTATCTGTCTATCTATACCTATTTATATATGTCAGTCTATCTTGATCTACTGGTATATCTATCTATTAAACCACAGAAACATCCCAGAGATGAAAGAAATGGTTTTATAAACAGAAACAAACCTGAGAAATATATTAAAACATCTGGAAATTACGAAAAAAATAAAGGCACCATCGCCTACTGATTGACAGATAACCCACAGTTCTATCATCAATACGAGAAACCGGACTGAAAGACCAAATTAAAATGAATATAAGCCCTAAACCTGTTAAATAAACTATAAAATACTAAAACATATCAAGAATATTAATAAAAAATAAATTTATCATCATCTTATCAGTCTACCGATGACGTTACATGCAACCCCTCCATCCCCAACCTTTTACCCTACCAACTTCTTATAAGCGAAAGTTATCTATTTACATATAGGAAGGGCATTGGATGTCCTTTACCTTCCAGAATTAATTCGGTTGTGTGAAAGTCAACAGACAAGACGGAGTCAGGGAGGTCAAATCAAATGCCCTTCTTCCACTTAAAAAGTGCCCACTTATAAAAGTGTCAGATTTTTATGTAAATTTCTCATGAAAATTGAGTGTGCTTATAAATCTCACTTTTCATTACTTACAAAATAAATTAGTATCAGAAATGTCACATATTTGCATCACTCTACCTGAAAGTGTTCCTTGCAAATTGCCAGAGACTGGGAGAAAGCAGCCTGTTACTTATTGATACTTAAAAGTAGCATTTCATGGGAAATGATGAGGTACAGGGAAATATTAATCCTTTAGGGGGCCTTGGTAGGGACATATAGAAGCACAAGCCCCTTGGTCAGTGATTATCCATTGATTATCTTCTATTGCATCATTATTATTTGATGTAATGGTGATGTTTAAGGTGAAACTGGAATATTTAATATATATTTAGCCTGGACTGTGAGGGCTAACAACTGTAGTCACTTGCTTGCTTATCTAATAAAGTCGTTTGTTTCTATTCTCTTTGATCTGGGTGCTTATAAACATGTACAAAGTGAGACCAGTCAAATTTCCCATTTTGTGTTGTTCTTTCAACCAGAATTAGTCCCTCGCTTCCTTGACTGCTTGTTCTTATTTCCGTTAAAACCCGGGAATTGTAAGCAAAAAGTTTTCAAGCAATATAGATACAAGTAAAGATTAACAGTATGTATAAACAATACAAATAATGCTGGGAAGCTTCACGATCTGGTGTCTGGGGTTGTTGAGAGTCTTCTCTTCTTCTTCTTCTTCTGCACAATTCTGTCATTTCTGTTAACTTACAATTCGTTCAGTATTCTTGCGGAGTTGCTCCCTCGTCCTTTAGCCATCCAGTTATCTGGCTCTATGTCCTTGCTATGGTGGGGGTCCTGTCACTTTGACGAGATGATGAGGCCTTATGTACTAGTGACAAAAGACATAAAATGATAGAGGTTCAGTAACAGAAATGGACACCAGTCTGAGCTATTCAGTTTATAGACTAGTACGAGGACGACTATGCAATATTGAAGAGGTTACTTTAAAAATTTGAAATGCAATACAAGAACTGTTGAAAAACAATGAATACCACGAGATCTATTACATAAAATACTTTACATATTGTAATTTTTTCCTGGTAGACGATTTTCGTAATGCTGCAGATTGTCTTTCAGTCAAAGGAATGCAATATTTCCAGTTCGTATCTTCAACAAAAAGAAAAGATTATTTTTTGGAAGTTCAGCTCCTCCCACATGATAATTTATATTTTTCTCGGGTAAAACAAGAAAGCTCTTCTTGCAATGTTGCAATTATAATTAGCATTTCTCTTACTAATTTAGGTTATTTTTCGTTAGACTCCAGCCACCTCCCGCTTTATAATTTATATTTTTCTTGGGTAAATCACAAAAACAAAAACTTCTTCTCAATTAACCTTCAAATGCCTAATAGCAGAGAAAAATAAGGACTGTAATTATACCCCCTCCATAACGAATACGGCAAAATTGTAACCAGTAAACACCCTAGTTTACGTTAGGTTGGTATTTTTAGGTTCTTTTACTACCTTATCATTTCCTGGCCATTTTTGCATGAAAAATCCAAAATGGTTTTTCATGCAAAAATGGCTAGCTGGCACCTTTGGAAGTGGCTGGCTGGAGTCTTCCGAAAAATTACCCTAATTTATTTTGTAAGTAATGTAAAGTGAGCTTTATAAACCCACTCATTAATATTCATGAGCAGTTTACATATAAATCTGACAGCTTTACAAGTGGGCACTTTATAAGTGCCAGGAAAGAAGGGCAATTGAACGATTGTGGTGTAATGATGGAAATCCTTCTTTTGAATTAATGACAAGACCCTTCATAATTGGTGGACGGGAAAAACGAATTGGTTTTCATCTTATCAATAAGTTGACTTAACCACTCGAAATTGAGATTGTCTATGATCGAGTGTGCGTACGTAAGTGCGTAAGTTCAACCAAGTGCGTAGTTGCGTAAACTCAACTGGCACTGTTCAAGACGTGTGTGGCGACTTCAGAGGGGAAAGGGATGTAGTTCCCCTTATTTTCATTTGAAATGCCACATTTCTCCCTTGTAAAAGGTATGCACATATCTTAGTTTATGTTGTACATGTTGCCATAACACTTAATAGTGTTCTTGTGTATCTTTGCCTTAATGTAACAGCAAATTACCGAGAGTTGTTATGGTAATGTTACGTAAGTTGCAACATGATGAGCTTGCATGTGGTTGCAGTGCCACCAACCATAGGCTAAGATGTGTGATATTCTTCCATGATTTTATGAATATATATCAACTCTTGACTTCAATTACACCTCTTATGCATGAAAAGCCAGGCTAACTGTGTAATGTAACAGTTAAGTTAGGCATTAGCACAGCATAGCCTAAGCTAAGGACTGCATGCTGTTTGGACACAAAATGGCTGTCCTAAATGAACTTTTTGTATTACAGGGAACCAGTCTAGGGCATTCGTAATACATGAACCAGTCTAGGACATTCTTACATGAACCAGTCTAGGACATTCTTACATGAACCAGTATAGGGTATCTGTACAAGAACCAGTATAAGTACCTATGTAAAAAGAAGTCCTAACAATTATGGAAGGAACATTAGGAATAAGTTGCTTACACCGTGTAACCTACTAAGAAGCATTAAACAACCCGCGGGAGTCGGCGTTTCCCTCAACCCTAACTACAAAATGAAGATTCGTCCGTCTTCGACGTCAAGTACCAGTCCAAGCTAAGAGTATTCTGGGGTTTATTAACCTAGGCCGGTGTGTTACACTTGTGTGGCCTATGCCCAGGATTGAGTCGTTATGTATAGGCTAGTCTGAGTTAATTGTCCTCAAATGAATGGTAGCCTCCGAATGTAAGCCAGGACAATTGACATATCAAGCCATGAGTAGTATAAATAAGAATGACATATGGAAAAGTAAACATGACAGTGGGAAACACTGAAATTATAATAAATTGTTTAAGGTAAGTCACATAACCCTTCCTATAAGAAATAATGTTGTTAAGTAAATCGGTAATGATAAAAAGGTTGGAAACAGATGTATGTCATTGTGTGTGACGTCACAGTTACGCGATGCTGATGTTATTTAGTCTTTTTTTAATAGGTTTCATTTTTATGTTTATTTGGCTTATTGTATCGAGCCCATTGTTACTACCTGCGATACTATTGTACCAAAATAATACATTTTGAAGCTTCTTCCCTTTCCTCCTCTTTACCCTCTGTACCCAATCCCACTTCTACCCATCCCGATTCCCGTCATCTCATCCCCCTCAATCTCTGGCCTCCAACACAGATTCTACTTCCAAGCATCAGGAGTATCTCTTCACATATTCTACTTCCAAGCATCAGGAGGACCTCTTCACATATTCTACTTCCAAGCATCAGGAGGACCTCTTCACATATTCTACTTCCAAGCATCAGGAGGATCTGAAACATATTCTACTTCCAAGCATCAGTAGGATCTCTTCACATATTCTACTTCCAAGCATCAGGAGGATCTCTTCACATATTCTACTTCCAAGCATCAGGAGGACCTCTTCACATATTCTACTTCCAAGCATCAGGAGGATCTCTTCACATATTCTACTTCCAAGCATCAGGAGGACCTCTTCACATATTCTACTTCCAAGCATCAGGAGGATCTCTTCACATATTCTACTTCCAAGCATCAGGAGGATCTCTTCACATATTCTACTTCCAAGCATCAGGAGGATCTCTTATTCTACTTCCAAGCATAAATGAGAATCTTGAAGATGTTATATTCTACTTCCAAGCATCAGTAGGATCTCTTCACATATTCTACTTCCAAGCATCAGGAGGATCTCTTCACATATTCTACTTCCAAGCATCAGGAGGATCTCTTCACATATTCTACTTCCAAGCATCAAAATGAAGATTCGTATCTCGACGTCAAGTACATATTCTACTTCCAAGCATCAGGAGGATCTCTTGACATATTCTACTTCCAAGCATCAGGAGGATCTCTTCACATATTCTACTTCCAAGCATCAGGAGGATCTCTTCACATATTCTACTTCCAAGCATCAGGAGGAATCTCTTCACATATTCTACTTCCAAACATCAGGAGGATCTCTTCACATATTCTACTTCTAAGTCACATGACCCTTCCTATAAGCATCAGGAGGATTTCTTGACATATTCTACTTCCAAGCATCAGGAGGATCTCTTTTTAATAGGTATTTTTATGTTTTCCAAGCATCAGAGGATCTGTTCACATATTCTACTTCCAAACATCAGGAGGATCTCTTCACATATTCTACTTCCAAGCATCAGGAGGATCTCTTCACATATTCTACTTCCAAGCATCAGGAGGATCCCTTCACATATTCTACTTCCAAGCATCAGAGGACCTCTTCACATATTCTACTTCCAAGCATCAGGAGGATCTCTTCACATATTCTACTTCCAAGCATCAGGAGTATCTCTTCACATATTCTACTTCCAAGCATCAGGAGGATCTCTTCACATATTCTACTTCCAAGCATCAGGAGGATCTCTTCACATATTCTACTTCCAAGCATCAGGAGGATCTCTTCACATATTCTACTTCCAAGCATCAGGAGGATCTCTTCACATATTCTACTTCCAAACATCAGGAGGACCTCTTCACATATTCTACTTCCAAGCATCAGGAGGATCTCTTCACATATTCTACTTCCAAGCATCAGGAGGATCTCTTCACATATTCTACTTCCAAGCATCAGGAGGACCTCTTCATATATTCTACTTCCAAGCATCAGGAGGATCTCTTCACATATTCTACTGCCAAGCATCAGGAGTATCTCGTGATATATTCTACTTCCAAACATCAGGAGGATCTCTTCACATATTCTACTTCCAAGCATCAGGAGTATCTTGTGACATATTCTACTTCCAAGCATCAGGAGTATCTTGTGACATATTCTACTTCCAAGCATCTGGAGGATCTCTTCACATATTCTACTTCCAAACATCAGGAGTATCTCTTCACATATTCTAATTCCAAGCATCAGGAGGATCTCTTCACATATTCAACTTCCAAGCATCAGGAGGATCTCTTCACATATTCTACTTCCAAGCATCAGGAGGATTTCTTCACATATTCTAATTCCAAGCATCAGGAGGATCTCTTCACATATTCTAATTCCAAACATCAGTAGGATCTCTTCACATATTCTACTTCCAAACATCAGGAGGATCTCTTCACATATTCTACTTCCAAGCATCAGGAGGATCTCGTGACATATTCTAATTCAAAGCATCAGGAGGATCCCTTCACATATTCTACTTCCAAGCATCAGGAGGATCTCTTCACATTTTCTACTTCCAAGCATCAGGAGGATCTCTTCACATATTCTACTTCCAAGCATCAGGAGGATCTCTTCACATATTCTACTTCCAAGCATCAGGAGGATCTCTTCACATATTCTACTTCCAAGCATCAGGAGGATCTCTTCACAAATTCTACTTCCAAACATCAGGAGGATCTCTTCACATATTCTACTTCCAAGCATCAAGAGGATCTCTTCACATATTCTACTTCCAAGCATCAGAGGATCTCTTGTTATTCTACTTCCAAGCATCAGGAGGATCTCTTCACATATTCTACTTCCAAGCATCAGGAGGATCTCTTTTACATATTCTACTTCCAAGCATCAGGAGGATCTCTTCACATATTCTAATTCCAAGCATCAGGAGTATCTCTTCACATATTCTACTTCCAAGCATCAGAGGATCTTTCACATATTCTACTTCCAAGCATCAGTTGGATCTCTTCACATATTCTACTTCCAAACATCAGGAGGATCTCTTCACATATTCTACTTCCAAACATCAGGAGGATAATTCACATATTCTACTTCCAAACATCAGGAGGACCTCTTCAAATATTCTACTTCCAAGCATCAGGAGGATCTCAAACATATTCTACTTCCAAGCATCAGGAGTATCTCTTCACATATTCTACTTCCAAGCATCAGGAGGACCTCGTGACATATTCTACTTCCAAGCATCAGGAGGACCTCTTCACATATTCTACTTCCAAACATCAGGAGGATCTCTTCACAATTCTACTTCCAAACATCAGGAGGATCTCTTCACATATTCTACTTCCAAACATCAAGAGGATCTCTTCACATATTCTACTTCCAAACATCAGGAGGATCTCTTCACATATTCTACTTCCAAGCATCAGGAGGATCTCTTCACATATTCTACTTCCAAGCATCAGGAGGATCTCTTCACATATTCTACTTCCAAGCATCAGGAGGATCTCGTGACATATTCTAATTCCAAGCATCAGGAGGATCTCTTCACATATTCTACTTCCAAGCATCAGGAGGATCTCTTCACATATTCTTCCAAGCATCAGTAGGATCTCTTCACATATTCTACTTCCAAACATCAGGAGGATCTCTTCACATATTCTACTTCCAAGCATCAGGAGGATCTCGTGACATATTCTAATTCCAAGCATCAGTAGGATCTCTTCACATATTCTACTTCCAACTATCTGTTCCACACGTGATTGTGTGTTGATTATTTCTATCTTATTCACTTATAAGCGATAATTCGAATGAAATGCTGTCAATTGCGTCATTGCTGAGTCGGGAAGTTCGGAAAAACGCGCTGGAATGCAAGCAGTTAGCTTGCCCAAGTAGTTCCTTGGGTGCAGTTGCTCTCAGGTTCCAACTTCATTTCGACTTGTGTGGCCTCTTTGGCAGAGCCCTTGCCTTTCAATTTAAAGACCTAGCTTCGATCCTGATGTGACTCGGAAATTTATTTCTATTCCACACGTGATTGTGTGTTGATTATTTCTATAATGTGTATATATATATATATATATATATATATATATATATATATATATATATATATATATATATATATATATATATATATATTATTATGTGTGTGTGTGTGAATACCATATTTTTTATGATTTTTTCGTATTTTAAAGGATATTTATTTTGCCTTAGCCAAGAAGTAAAGGCATTAAATTTGTGTGAAACAATGAAAATAGACAAAGCTTATTTTATTATAGGCTACTTTAGAATTTTTGTATATTGTAAACAAAGTAAGATAAACATTCTACAGTACATCCCAGTAACCATGCTACATAGAATATTAACTAAGTGTAATTTGAAAGTAAAAGAGCGTTTAGCAACAGTCAGTGGCTGATAAATTATGATTAAAACTGTGCCATAATAAAGTTATGTTAATAATAAAAATAACTCCATATTAAAAGTTGTCCGAGTGATTTCAACAGTGGTCGGTGGAAAGGAAATTTCGTTCTTAGCTGACCTCTCTTGGCCCTTCTTCTTGGGTAGACATCCTATATTCTTGGCCATAACGAATGAGCTAAAAAATGTTATCCGACAACTGCTACAAGGTATGTCTAAAAATAGAATTCCTATCAGGACCGCCAATGCATTTAATGAAATATTTATTAATTCAAATATCTCTGTCCATGCATTAGTATCATCTCCAAACTCCTGTGTATCTACTCGTTAGGAATTCAATATTTGCACTCATTTTATTCATCCATATTCTCACAAAAAATTTTGACTCTTTTTTTATAACGATATACAGAACGGTTGGCTGTTCAAGACTGAACTACTTTTCCGCCGCTGTTGGGTTTGATGGAATTTTCAGTTCAGAATAGATGATATTCAGAGGAAAGTAGCTGGCTGTAATCAGCCAATCAGAGGCAACCTTTCATCCAGTCATTCATTTGAAGTTCTACGTAAATATTTGAACTCTAGTGTAACTAATTGTGTACAGAAACGTTCGAATGGGATTGGTCAAGGTTATGGTATTCAGTAACTGAATTTATCCTTTTTGACAGAAGTAACACAGTATTTTCAGTCGTTGTAGCTACTTTATTGCTTCAGTGGGAAATCAGAACTAGCTTAAAAAGGTTTAGGAGTTAAGAGAAAAATCGTTAACGAAGCTATACATGCTTCGATAGTCCTTCTCTACCTTACAAACAACTCCTCCCCCAACCCCCTCACCCCCCGTCCCTCCACCTCTATTTCCTATGTCAGTCGCAAGACCCATAGGTAAATGTATGATGATACTACATTATGCAATTTCCCTCTGATACAATGTCGTATATAATTATAAAAATAAATCACATATAAAACCATGAATCACATTGTTTGTTCGTAAACTTTTTTCTTTGTCAGGTCCTTTTGTTTTTTTTAAATAATCAAGTGAATATATATATATATATATATATATATATATATATATATATATATATATATATATATATATATACTAACAGGTAAGGAAACGCCTCCAACAATAAGGCTTGCCTTTGAGAATTCATTCATACTTTCAGCAGTCTCTACTACATAAACAGAAGTGTACAATAGTACCACAGGTGGCATCACTACACTCAGTACAGCTCTTCATTGGGTGAGTCGGTAGAGCTGTGGCCTATCGCTCGGTAGGCCCGAGTTTGAGTCTCCGGCCGGCTGATGAAGAGTTAGAGGAATTTATTTCTGGTGATAGAAATTCATTTCTTGCTATAAGGGTGGTTCGGATTCCACAATAAGCTGTAGGTCCCGTTGCTAAGAAACCAGTTGGTTCTTAGCCACGTAAAATAAGTCTAATCCTTCGGGCCAGCCCTAGGAGAGCTGTTAATCAGCTCAGTGGTCTGGTAAAACTAAGGTATACTTAACTTTACACTCAGTACAATAAATCAAATTAACATAAAAAATAAACCTATTCAAAAAAGACTATAAATAACTTCCCCATAGCCTAATAATGACGTCACGCTCAAAGCCTCCCACCCATCCCTCCCCCAGTCTAATAATGACGTCACGCTCAAAGCCTCCCACCCATCCCTCCCCCAACCTTATTTAATTATCAGTAGTGATTTCCATAACAGCTTTATTTCTTATAGGAAGGGTCAGGCCCTTTACCTTCAACAATTTTCTCTTCCTTGATTTAGTAGAAGCTCACACAACATGCCCTTCCTGCCTGGCACTTATAAAGTGCCCACTTATAAAAGTCTCAGATTTATATGAAAATTACTTATGAAAATTACTGTGTGTGTTTAAAAATCTCACTTTACACTATTCATAAAATTAATTAGTAACAGAATTGTCAATTATATTTGCTCTTTCGTAAGATTAAGTTCCTTAAAAATGCCTCTCCATTTAGTGGATATTTCTCGCCTACACTGATTTGTGCACGCCAGATAAAACCAACTCGTAACGCCGGTTATGACAATTAACATAAAATACTGAACCAAAGCAACGTATTTACAGTTACAATACAGTATATAGCCTACCGAAGTACAAACTTGCTTATCATTTTATTAAAAAACATACATACATAAATGCAAGACGAAAGGGCATAGATTTGTCACAAAAAAAATGCTTTATTCCACTATATGTGAACGAAATTACTATATTCTTCTCTTTGACATACATCCATTATTTGGTGGTTAAAGTTTCTCACTTTCTCTTTTTAGTCAAGTTTTTGTTGGCTACAGTGGAGTTATTTTTGGGGGAAAATAATTATTCAATGAAAGGTTAGCAGAAGCCCATATTATCAATTTTGCAATTTTTCCTGTACTGTTGTAAAGTCACCACATCGACGGCAGCGGAGTGCTTCGAAGGCGTCATTAATTAAGTCTCCGCTGAGCAAGTTTTCTTCACACTCAATTCGTCACGCCTAATGTGCCAGGTCACGCATTTTCTACCATTTCAACTTTATATGTATTTGTCCAACTGTCATAAATTATGTATCGTATGTTTCTTTATTCGCAGGCATCAAGACTGTATCCATATTGAAGTTCTGTATGTCTCTGTATTGTAAATTGTACTTGTTCGCCGCATATTATTGTTAATTGTTTTTGACCTCAGGTCACGCTCAATGTCATTGTCTTCCGCGGTTTTTGCACCTCTTACACACCTAATTCCTTGCTGCCAATTTAGGCATTGTACTTACTCATCGCTAAAAATCATTTTTTTATAAACAATCATAGCAAAATGCAATTATAATCATAATCTAATCACAATAAAAAAAATTATTCCGGACCACAACCAAAATCAAATCATAATCATTTTTCAAAATCATGCCCACGTCTGGTCAGGGCATTTTGATAACAGCGGTTGAAACCGGACAATTAAAGATGAAGTAGGGACTCTTGAATGTCCCTCGTGGTGGCTGAGTCGAGTGAAGGAAAAATAAAACTTGCACGAGAGAGAGAGAGAGAGAGAGAGAGAGGAACTCACACCAAAATAGATCTAATAATCCTTTGCTAACCATTTTTTTTTTACGTACCTGGCTTGTCTACTTGTAGGAGATGAGGGATAAGTGGAAATCCAAAGGTTCGTATGAGTGAACTTCACTCGTTCAAATGGTTACAGGAGAATCAGACTTACTAGTACTGTGCATCATAGGAAATGCCTTTTAAATATATATATATATATATATATATATATATATATATATATATATATATATATATATATATATTTCTAATTCATTCTTGAGATGGTAGGTGGCTGGGACCCTCTTCTGATCATCAGATGGTAGTGGTCTGGTCCAAAATGCGGGAGCACTGTAATATGCTGCCGACGTTACCTGGAATCATACGAGCCGAAATTAGCAGAAAGCTTAAACCTGACACTTACAGAAGAATCCTGGCTTCAAACTCTTTAAATAAAAACCATGGTGGGGGCCTATCACCGTGCACAAAAATCAAAATAATGATGACTTATGCAATATAGTGAAAGAACGGTGGACGTCGAAAATTATTTACCTTCAAATTTCACAAGCAGCATTCAGGTTGGACGTCGAAGATTATTTGTCTTTTAAGTTTGACGAGCAGCATTCATAAGAATACTGTACTCTACAAAATTGTTATATATATTATTATAATTAACAAGAAGTGATCTTTATACACACAAATGGACACCAAACTGATGTATACAGTTAATATACAAGGAACAAGGACAACTATGCAAAAATAGAAATGTTTCTTTGAAAATTTCAAAAATTAATACAAGCATTGTTGATATTAACATAAATAACGCTTTATCTATTACAAAAACAAAAAAAATACTTTATATATTGTAATTTTTTTGCCCAAGTCGACGATTTCCGCAATAGATTGACTTTCAGTCAAAGGACTGCAATATTTTCTTTCAGTTGGTGTTTTCAATAAAAAGAAAATGTTGAGTGAGAAAGAAGTCTTAACTGCAAAAAGTATTATAAATGTGCAAAAGAAATGATAGCTATATCTTTCTTATTATGCAAAACAAACATACAATTTTCTGTATAATTTATTGACAAAGAAAACGGACTTCAAACCAGTAATGTACAGCATTATGGGTAACTATATCAAGAAAAATGATCCCAAACACTTTCCCTTCTCTGTGTCCTTGCTTGATTCCCATTCCTGATCGAGAAAGGAGCATTGTCTATCCTTTCAGAAGCGAAATATACAGGATATGTCACGTTTACTATCAAGATATTCTCTTAATGAACATTATTCTTTGGAAGCTTCAATTTCAAGTCAGTGGCCACCTTTTTGGGCTTCTTCCTTGTGAATAGGGTTCTTCATCTTCTGAATAATAATAATAATAATAATAATAATAATTAGGCAATGCCCATTTCTGAGCAGTCATTATGGACAAAGGATGGGATCGTAAGAATTCTAGAGGCTACATAATTATATTCACAGTATGAACAAATTACAGTGTTGATCAGATCAAATTATATTCATCATTGTCTGAACTACTTACTATATTCACGATGTGAACAAACACATACACACGCACACAGGCACATACACCCAGACACATGGACGAGAAAACCCAGATTAACTATTACCGCATGTCGTGTTGCTAACACAGCCATTAATTAAAAATAGAAAACATTAAGTGTTTCTCATTTTCTTAAATGTGAGGGTAAATGAATTACTCATTTTATAAAAACAGCAACATAAGTTAGTACAGAATTCGTTACTAAATGACTACTGATATTCATATTAAACTCTGTATATATCTATATACAGGGTGTTTCGAAATTAGAGCCCCCTGCCTACAACATAAACTAAAATTGATATGGACAAAATCAAAGGTAATTCAGAACAGGTATTTATTTAAGTTTCTCTCTGAGTATTTAATATTTTGTGTGGCCTCCATCTGCCTGTACCACAGCCTGCATTCTTGAGGGGTATGATTTCAGCAAATCGCAAAAAGGCTGAGACTCAAACTCCATTTCCCTGAGCACTTTGGTCACCTCTCTTCGCAGGTCATCGAGGCTTGGTATGCCATCATAGTTCACTGTGTGCGCTTCAACACGATCCTTTAAGATACTACCAATGTTTTTTACACACATTAAGGTCGGGGGAGCTACCTGGAAATTCACTTGACAAGAAGAAATCGATACCACTGTTTCAAAGCAGCTCCTGTGTCTGAAGAGCCTTGAAACATGGTGCCTTATCATGCAAAAATGTGACTTCTTCAACAGATAACACATTTTCAGGATCTTTGAGGAAAGGAAATACTCCACCAGTAAGCACAATTTCTCTGAAGTATTCGCCATTCCATGACTGTCCTTTTTCTTTGATGATCCACATTTGGCTGTGAAACAGAGAAAAATTCCCAAACATTCAGGATATTTCACAACTTGGTGATAGCGCACGTCATCGCTGATACCATCCAGCTTTGCAGCCCAAATGATGTCATTTTTATTATTTGGCTTCCTGACTGTGTAAATAAAGAATTCATCTGATGCGGCAACATGGAGAAAGCCAGCTTCATCCCAATCTTTAAGAAATGAACCACAAAACCATGCAGAGTCTTCTCTTTGTTGCTGAGTGATGTTGGGCTTGCTTATAACATGAAATGGCTTGATACCAGATTTTTTCATCCCACGATATACAGCACTATAACTTCTCTTCTTTCCCCTTTTTGTCTCTAGTTCAAGTGCCAATTTACATAAAGACTTTCTTGGTGTACCCACTGCCTCAGCAATGATGTCTTTTGACTCCTGAGAAAGGACTTCAGGCCTTCCTAGATTCTCACTCTTTTTACGATGACAGTCATATGGATTTTTGTTCCAGTTTCTTTTAACAAAGGATTCATTTCTTTTAATGTATTGAGCTATCCAGTATCCCTGGCCTCTCTGAAGGTTATAGCCTGGATTCGGCCATTCCATTTGATTTCCTCCGAGTCGTTTGCCATGGCTGTATCTATCTCCGTCACTCAGCCTGAAAATACAAGAATTGTAAAAAAAAAAAAAAAAAAAAGCTTAATAGAAACTTAAAATAATGTACTTGGAGATGGGATATAGCAGAAAACTTCATAACTTTCCAATTGTTCTGTGGAGGGGGGCTCTAATTTCAAACACTCCTATATATATATATATATATATATATATATATATATATATATATATATATATATATATATATATATATATATATATATATATATATATTCACAGAATATTTTATTGATAAGTGATTCATAAAAGAGAGAGAGAGAGAGAGAGAGAGAGACTGCTGGGTCGATGATTCAGAGAGAAGGTATTCAAAAGAGCTATGCATGAAAGAGGCACTGACCAGTGACTCTTGAGAGGTTGGCCTAAATGGTCAAGAACAAGGCAGCTATTCTGGCTCAGAAAACAAGAGTTTATTCTGGTGATGGTCATTGACAAGCCATTAGGGTAGGTCACGAGGTCAGAAGGCTTCCTCTCTGTGTGGGTAGGAGCAATTGCTGCCCAGAAGGTGTCATGAAGCGATCGGTGACTGATGGACGATGAATTAAGAGACCATGAGCAAATGTAAGTTGGTGAAATGAATGATAAAAGTGATGAACCCAAAGAGGCATACAGAGTTAAGTGCTTCAGCTTAGTGATAGCCAAGCTGTTCAATCTATGGAGTCTAGATTCACACAACTTGCAAGCCATGTAAGATTATTTGGATTTCTAAATAGCTTTCAAAGTTTGCAAAGGCAGAAATAAGGAAATGCACAGGAGACCTTGAAGCAGCTTTAACTGACACCCCAATAAAACAGAGCTCAAGACGTGGATGGTTTTCCTTGACAGTCACCGATATTTGTTGTGCCGATTATTTACACGATCAACCCACGTTTTCACGGAAGTGACTTAGCCCCCATGCAAGGACAAACGAGACAGGTACCAGGTTTTTTTACAATTTATTTACAAAAATAAAACAATCTCAATCACCACCCTTACACAACAACAATCACACAAAAACTTCAGCAATAATACAGCAACGAACTTACAACCAACATGTCCGCAACATGAAACGTGGGACACACGACCGTCTCCAATTTCAAGGAAATCACCGAAATTTAATTATTACAGCCAATACAGCGCCACTGCAGTACACTAACGGTTAGCCTGCTCTCATTCAGCCACTTTCATTACCAGCTATAATTCCATAGAAGCACTCACAGTTCCAGACTTAACTCTAAACCTTGGGAGCTCTCAACTTCCATCTGTTCAGTTTGGAATCTCTAGAAGAATGAAGGCTCATCGCCCAAGTCTCCCAGCTCCCTCCTTCGCGGGTGCCAACCAACTAACTTATTTCTAACTACTCTGGCTTAAGGACCCCAAACTCACAACAAATCACCTAAACAAACAATCAGATGAAATATGACGTAGCATACTGTGGTAGTACGTGCATTTGAACAGAATTTACAATAACAGTCGTGTCCAATCCGCGCTGTGATTAGCATTTTCTCCTTTACAATGAAACCCTGTGAAATCGGCTTCTATCTGTTGGCCGAAGAAGAACTTGACAGTCTGCAAACTTTTCTTCCCTCCAGCCCCATTAAGCCTCAAGCTCTCCTTGAACACCTGGTAGTAAATAATCGATTTACAGCATTTCCTATGTTTTTATCGCTTTGGGGATTTACTTAACAATGTCTGTAACAGTCGCATCAGGTAAAAGAAGTTTTTCAAAACCAGAACTAAATCAACCACTTACGGTCAACAATTTCACAAGAGAGCCTGATCAATTTGGCGATGCCATCCATAGGAAATGACATTACTAAAACCATTGACTCTGAAATTATTTTGAAAGACTTGTAAAGTCTCCGCTCAACGCATTCTATATGAAGAACATCCCGTTTTCTGTGGTGCCTTTCCCCCAACCTGAGGTAGAGCGGAATATATATTTACCATCACAATTATAATTTATGTACATGTTGTCATTCGAAGCAGTCATTTATTATGTACAAGTAACAAGCTATCTATTCTATATGTTAGCCATTGTTTATCACTATGTTCTCTGTATGAACCTGTCCTGTTTTTTAAGGAACTTGTTTGACCTCAGGTCACCTGTAAATCTTTGTACCAGCGGTCTCTGGGTACAACGCAGACATCCACGTCCCACTTTATGAGCAGCTGTTTCTTACCAATAAACTAGCAGCACTTGTCTCTGCTCATTATTTCGCAAATTAAAACTTTCATATTGTCTCTCAGTATTTAGTATATCAAGCATATCTTTTGTTAATTTCTAGACAAGTATACTACGCGAAATATAAACATTCATCAATTTTGACTTTTGTAGAGTGGGCCCTCGCTATCAATTTTCTAATTGGGCCTCACAATTCCTAACACCGGCCCTCTTCCGTGGTCAAGTTGTTCAACTTGGGAGAACTCTACGAGTACTAATTCTCTCTCTCTCTCTCTCTCTCTCTCTCTCTCTCATAGACTAATACTCACATACTCTCTCTCTCTCTCTTACATATATACATTGATACTCGCTCTCCTCTCTCTCTCTCTCTCTCAATGCATTTCTTAAGTTATTTTCTTTTATTTAGCCTCATTTCCTCATCGACCAATCAAAATGCTCCTTGATAGGGGAAGGGATGATGCTGACCAATCAGAACACTCCTCACAACCACAACATTATTTCCCAAACTCACCATGTGTCATGGTGGAAAAGAGGGTAAAGTATGTTCCATTGAAAAATGACAATTAAACAGAAATTTGTATTTTTCCTCACATACAAACCCACAACATCATGCGAATAGGAGCATCATTAAGTGTGCATGCACAGACTCGCTTCGAAGAGCAGCACTAGCTACTTAAGGCATACGTAGGACCAGCATCCTCAATTGTGAACAGCCGGAGTGGCACCGAGCCACACGTTTGCAGAAGGAGGGTGTGAGGGAGAGATCGGACAACAGGGGAGGCATGTGGAGGGACATTAGGGTCACATGACGTTGTGGGTTTGTATGTTAAGAAAGATACAAATTTCTGTTTAATTTGTCATTTGTTCCAATACTGATACAACCCCACAACATCATGGGACTGGGAGACTCATTGAGAAGAGTGAGGAAGATATCCAAAAAGGAACACAAATAGCAAGAAAACCTAAAATAAATTTTCTGAGGACATCTGTGGTCATCTAAGCAATTTCATGGAGCTATGTGGTGGTATAAGAGGTGCAAAATAATGAGCAGGTGGACTTGCACTGCTGGTTTATTCAGAACGCAGGCGCTTACGAAGCGGCGTGTGGACATCACACAGAGGAATACAAGAGAATACAAGTGACCAGAGGTCAATTACTCTCGGTATTAATTATAACAGGTAAATACAAATAACATGAACGGTAAGTTAACAAGAAATGACACAACAATATTCTAACATATATGTAAAGGCTCACGAAGGTGACCTTTGAAAAGTTGGGTCAGCTATTCGCAGGGTCCATTTTCACTACACGCAGCAGATAGGAAACTGCTGAAACATTCGCATACCACAAGGGTCGAAGAAACCTCCTTTGTGGCAAGACACGGGCTGGCAAATGCGTTTTCAGCAAAGAACGTTCTAGAAGCTGAACCAGTTACAAAATCCGGTTTTTGAAGGATGCTTCTCAATAATGTATGGTGTGTACGTGTACTTCGTGACGCCTCGAAGTACAGAGGCGTGTCTTGCCGATCTTTGACCTCGAATGATGTCATACAAAAGTACGTTCGTTCGTGCGTTACATAATGAATATAATGGGAGGAACTGTTGTTCAAATTGGACTTGTGAGATCCGATTCATGTGTGTCTGAAGATGTGAGTGATTTTTCACATGGAGACTGTCCCAGAGGACTTGTGGAGTGAGTAAGAATTCATATACGTTTTTAGACTTTGTTTTTCAGAACTGTGAACACACGGTATCTCCTGTGACAGTGGAAGATGTGTTTCTGCAATTTTGTACATTTTATGATTTTTAATGTGACGTTTCTTTTTTCACAGGTATTTCTGTTCCACTCCATTCCTATTCCTTTTTCCTCTCTCCCTCCTACGAGGATGAGAGTGGTATGACATTTGAGATGACCTGTTTTAATTGACTGACGTGTTCATGTTTTGACAGATGAGTTATTTTCTGTAATTGGGGGTTTATGATTTTGGAGCATTATTTCCTTAGAAGATTTTCTGATAGTTATGTGAAACATTGGATTTCATTCTTCGTAATTTTTAAGAAGTTATTTTTCTTTGATTTTGTCAATAAAGGGTTTTAGTTTTGTACTTAGTATCTCATTCCAGTAGTCCTTAGATTTTAGTTAGGGAAAGATATAACTTACGATGCCGGCTCACGTTACTGCTATCGCACAATGTCTCGGGATAAGCGAGATCAAACCTCTGTTCATAAAACAGAGACTTAAATCAAGTATAGGCTCAGAAATGGCCGTTACATATACAAAGAAAACAGGTGCAATTGAATCGGTAATAGATACGTATTTACACAGATAAAAATGTGGCTATTTTGCTTGACCCAGCCTTGAATGGGAGCCATCATAGAAAATGGGCGGCTCACCATAGAAAACCCGCTCATTTATTGTACATCTTTAAATTTTGCATCTTTCCCATTGATGGTTCCCACTCATAACACGATACCCCAGGTCTATTCATTTTTGTTAATAATATGCCTTTCACAGACTCTGTGTTCAGGCTATTTCTGATGTCTGTTTTAATTAATTTTACTTGAGAGAATACTCTCTCTCTCTCTACAGCTGCTGAGGAGTGAGGCAAGACAAGTAGGGATAACATAAATTCACTTCTCAGGTGAGGAAACACCTGGGATCTATCGGCACACTTCAAGTTTCTGACCTTGTACCAACTCCTACTGCAAAAAGCAAAGTGTAGGTACCGATGTTGGTTTTTCTTCAAAAAGGAGGACCGCAGTACTGCCAGCTTCAAATTGTACCATTTTGGTACAATAGTATCGCAGATAATAACAATGCGCTCGACACAATAAGCCAAAGAAACATGAAAAATAACCCTGTTAAAGAAAAGCCTATAAATAACATCAGCATCGCCTAACGATGACGTCACACACACACACCTGCATCCAGCCCTACAAGATCAGTCTCCATTCTCCAACCTAACTATAAATATTATCATTTCCAAATTACGAAACAGCTTTATTTCTTATAGGAAGGGTTACGGACTTTACCTTCAAGAATTTTTCCCTTAACCTCTTTACTAGAAATTAAAGTGAATGCCCTTCTTACCTGGCACTTATAAAGTGCCCACTGATAAAGCTGTCAGATTTATATATAAATTGCTCATGAAAATTAATACGTGCATTTACAAAACTCACTATCCATTACTTACAAAAAAAATTAGTAACAGAAATGTCAATTATATTTGCAACACCGCAAGATCAAGTTCATTAAAAACCTTATAAATTGCCAGGGACTTCAGATCTCCATTCACTGGGTATTTCTCGTCTACACTGATTTGTGCACACTGAATCAGGTTATGCGATTAACATAAAATACTGAACCAAAACAATGTATTTACAGTTACAATACAGTATATACTGAAGTACAAACTTGCTTATCATTTTATTAAAAGATATACATGCATAAATACTTTTTAGTATTGACAGAAAATGTAACTGGCTGATGATTGTAGCTAACGAAATTGATATCCTGTCGAGCTAAAAAAAAAGGTTTGAAGAATACATAGAATTATTAAATTATTCTACCAGGTCAAATATGTTGTGAAAAATCTGAAGAGTTTCATATAAATCCTGAGATAGTTGGAGATGTCACTGAAGGGTCACCAGAGGTCACTTCTGACCTACTGATCATGTGAGGTTGCTGTCAAAGGCTGAACTGAATATATTCCCACCTTTATAACCAAAATATGGTTCTGCCTGAATTCCATCTTCCATCAGTATCACTGTTTTGTCTGTTACTGAGTAGTAATGATTTATCTTAATCTTGATATATAACAGAAAATTTGTCATTTTGTTTTGTTGTTTGGCTGAGCTGTTTGGAAACAAACAATCTCCTGATGGTGGAATAACTATGAGCAATATTAGGGATTTCTGATCTATCAAGAGTCTGAAACTTTGAGGGCATTACTAATTATGTAACCAAAATTAAAATTAAATCAACTATGATGAATACTCAAGTTTAGAGTCATTGAGTGCAGTTGTTCAGACACGAATTTCAGCTCAAGCAAGTGTTTGATCATCTAAAATGATTTGCAAAAAGGAAGTCACGCATTGTATACCAGCATTGCTATTGCAGGTTTTGGAACTACGCTCACTCATAAAAGGCCTCTGTAAGATATTCAATACCTATTCAGCAGCCTTCGTGTCATGAACCTCTGAGGGAACCCTGAAATCTCCTAACAGTCTCCTCCAGCAGCATGAACAAATGAATGCAAGCATTGTGCAACTAGACTTCAGCATTAATGACATCATTGTTGTCATTATTCTAGGACAGGGGGTTTGTGCAACACGACAAATTGGGAGACATTTATCTTGCTGTATTGCTGTCCAATTTAGTCTGTAAGACACTGAATCTTTTCCAAAAGTTCTGTGGCAGAATTAAATTCTCGCGTGCAAACACATGTGTGTATGCATGTGTCTTGAGCAGGGATTTGTAAGTGACAAAAAGGGGTTAGAAAATAAAGGAAATAACAAAAAACCAGTAACTCGTGGTAGGAACACTTCAGCAGAAGGTGCTCGCATTGATCTTCCAGGTAAAATTTAAAACGAATAAAATAATTTTCTATATGAGTAGAAAAGGACAAAAAGGTTACAGGCTGCTCCAAGAGTAGGAAAGAGCCCATGCTGGCATAAGGCCAGATCTGAGTAAAATGCACTAACGAGAGGGCCATCATTCAACCACCGAAATATCGCTCAGATGTTCCTTCCACTCGCTTATTTGCCAGACGACATCACACTCAAGTGGCAATCACTGGATCGATCAATATTATGATTTATGTTCGTTTCTTTGAGTCATATCATGAGTGGTTGTGAGATACGACGAAAGGTATGTAAACGTCTCTCTCTCTCTCTCTCTCTCTCTCTCTCTCTCTCTCTCTCTCTCTCTCTCTCTCTCTTTTTCTCTCTCTCAAACTCTTACAAGTACTCACAGGTTGATTTTCAGACCTTAGAGGACCGCTGCATGTTACCTCGTTTCTACAGATTGCTTGTGTGACTTGAAAGTATGAACACAATGCAAAGTTTACCAGATCACATTATATTCACCATTCACTAAACCTGAAACAGGAAAAATGAAATAAAATGGAGGGGTAGAGAAATGCACTTGTTGATTTTAAACTTAAAACTAATTTAATGACTAGAGGTTAAACATATCAAATTGGTAATTATAAATGAGTTACTCAGAGGGAATTACAATTCAGTGGCACTCAGATGAACCAAAGTTACAATACGGTTACAGTGATAAGGACAGTCGCCATTCCTGGACACACACACACACACCAGGTAATAATAATGAGCTGAACTCTGCACTGGGGTATTATTTGGGAAAAGGAGACAATTCATACGGTTAGTGCAAATGCAGAACGGACCTACAAAGTCCGTATTAACTTAACAAAACTGACGGAGGAGAATCAATTTTGGAGACAATATGGCATCATAAAGTGATGGAGGATTTGGAGATACAGAGATCAGTAACGGGAGATGCTGTCGTTAGAAGTAACTGGAGAGAAAGCATCAAGATAACTGAACCCTTAGCTAAGGGATGAGGAGAGAGAGGCAGTCGGCCTTAGGCAGCCAAACTGAGCGACTTGACCAAAAATAGATTTGATATTTCCTTCAGCATTTGATGTTCGTGCAACCCCATCCACACAAACACCTGCCTAGTCAACACTTATTCTTTATAGGGAGTTAACAAACGTTATCGTCATAACAGCATATGCTGCTGATTTGGGCCACGTTTCAAGGTTTGCAGGCAGTCTTGGTTGTAGCAATTTCACTAAGTTATAAATCCCACAAGACTCTGAACCAAAACTCACACGAGGCATTTTTACAGTTTTGTGACAAAAATAATCTGCCCTAGCTACACACATCTATTTTACTTCCAAAATCAATACAACACGGACTTACTTTACTGCAACACTTAGGTTAATAATGTTGAGGACCACGTGGTCCTAGAGAACACACGAGCTGAATTCACAACCAAAAAAGAAGGAAAACTGTACTGAGATCCTCTGTGCTGGACTTGACTCATTCAGGGTAGGTTTCCCTACCAGTGACATGCTAAAGTTACTTACACACAGGGGGAAGAACTCTCCACTGTGTGTGTGTGTGTGTGTAACTTGAAAACACAGAAAATCTGTCTAAAATACGACAAACTTACGTGGTTCAAGTTTCATACAAATGTTCACAAGCTACTCGGTCACTGGACATGCCTCATGTCCTTCCAGCATACCGGATTGCTCTGATAAATCGAAACAAAAACAGGGGAACCAGACTTCGTCGCTGTGCACCTATGCCGCCATTACCGGCTTCCTAGTCTGAACACCTGCAGTGGTTCTGCTTCGCTTAGTGCCTAGGAGGAGAGTGCCGCATGCGACGCTGCAGGGGTTTATATGCTTCTGGTTCCAGAATGTTCCATGATTCTGGAACCACAAGAACAATTTTCCAGCTGAGTTTCTTCTGTGTAAACTCATTGTAAAACACGAGTGCAACCCACGACACACTTTACTGAAATTAAACACGTCACAACTGAAATGACATCACCAATAATCATACCAGAACCTTCCTGTTTCTCCACATCAGCAATGATGGATGTACGAGTCAACGACCCATATGATTGCAACTTTTCTAACCATTAGACAATGATTAAAATGATTAAATGGGAGTTTATGTTGACAAAAACTCTCAGCATTAAATGTTTGTCGACATCCACTATTTAAACATTTTGCATGCTTAGCAAAATTGAGTCCAATCCTTCCCCACCCCAAAGCTAAGATTGAAAGATTTTTTCCTATTCTCACAGACACAAAAAAAAAAAAAAAAAAAAAAAATTAAAATAAAATAGGACAAGAACTACTGAATGCCATTTCAGTGAGTAAACCTTCTATGATCAAGATGTTGTCTATAAAAATACATTCATTGTGAGTGATACTCGTCGACTGAAAATTCTGTTTTTATAGATGAATGTAGATTCATATATGGATTCTGCATTATAACTTTTTCCATCGTAAACTTTACCTTCAAGAGACAGGAATTGCCTCACTTAATTCAACCAAATTTAACTCAAAAACTCAAATTTAACTCACAAAATTAACATCGATTGACCTCGGCTGACCTTCAATTCGACCATTCGGTCAATACTTTCAGTCGAAATTGACTGATTTCCTTGATTGACCTAAGTGACCTTCCGTCGACGATGTTCCACGACACAATTGACATTCGAAGGAAAGCTGAATATCTTGTAAATAATAACTTTCGAGCCCCTTCGATTTGGGAAAAAGGGACTGGTCAAACTTTTTGTTCCTACGGTATAAAACCGGGTTTGAGTCCATTACGGTGCAACATCTCACCAAGAGAATTGTTGTCAGCACATCATCTACAGTGCGAAGGAATCAGGCTAACTATGTAAATGTGAAAAAGTAGGCGCTTGTTTTGAAATCTTAACCAGGCATTTAAGAAAAATAAAAGTATCAAAGTTTGCACAAGTTTTAGCCTACTTTTCTTGAGCAAAGGTCGGCACTGTTTTTGTTCGTTATAATATTCTCACTATTCTTATTCCCCAGAAAAAAAAATACGTAACTCGCAGCATACGATTAGCTTTCCGTAACGGTATAATTTTTTTTACACAGGCTTCCTTATCTGTATTTGTTTATTTACGAAACGTATTTAATTTAATAAATCGGCAACGGATTCGATTGAAAAAAGATGGATGACAGGTTTGTTTCTGGTATGACATAAAGTCACAGCTACATCTTGGTCAAGTTGTCCTTCCCAGCTGCTCAGGCCGTCTCAAGGCCTCTCTCTTCACTTCACTGCTGATGCCCTAAGGCTAGATTACTGTTAATAATGTATTATGGACTACAATTTGGACATGCTACTGCACTTAGACTACGCAAATAGTATGAAACGAAAGGCATGGCCTAGGCCCCAGGCAACTACTGTCTATCAACGATTGCAGACGGAGTGCGATTGCAAAGTCGAAAAGGGATAGAAATAATCAAATTTACTGGAAACTGTAGCAGAAAAATTACATTTAATCAAATGGCAAACATAACTCCACAACATATCTTCCATTATGATTGAAAAGAAACACCAATTATGTGTGTTCCGCATAAAAGTTTTTGGTTTTCTTCTCAGCCATTTCAACAACCTAAAAATTTTTGGGATGTCTCATCAATAAGAACTCTTCCCCAATGGTCCAGGACTATTTCTGTAAAGGTTAGCGAATTCTGTATGAACATGTCACAAGCACCGCCTTCCCGCACATGCCTCAAGCAATCACAGGCAAGCCCGGGGGTCTGCTGGTATTTTGGAACTGATCATGCACTGCAGCACCGTTGAAAGCCAGTAGTTGTAGTGTGGACCCCAAGCGGAATAAAGGCTCCGTCGCCATCCCATATGGGTCTGTTATTTATCATATCCTACCCCTCCTCATGCGTATAAGCTGTTACAATTTCTTTCTGAGAAATGACCACAAAAGTTATGGTAAGGTCTGTAATGCCTTGCCAAATTCCTCCTCCTATGAGGTGTAAGGACCACGTGTGTGGCCCGCCAGACCAACCACAAAGCGTCCCGTCTCTCCTGAGTCAGCGACAATCAGAACGGACAATCAGAACGTTGGCCCGAAGAAACGCAACTTCTCCCACACAGCATTTATACACATTTCTCTGTAACCATTGTTGTCACAATTCATTTATGGTCACCATTACTTGCATTGCTAGGCAAGCGCTCTGATTATGTACTCATAATGTTCCACTGAAACTTCTCTATCAAATTGTATGTTTCTGTCTGTGAAGATGTCAAACGTCTCCCCAATTCACATATATCACGCTAGTGCATAGTATTCATTAATTTGCCTCGAATCTCATTTTAATGTTCAGGTGTAGAATTTCCTGGCCTTTCCATCAGTATATGTTTTATCATTGTACGTTTATTATGTCTCTCACAATCGCCATCTGTTTGTCAACAAACACAAATGCCTAAACTTAATCCCTGTTTCGATTTGTCAGAGAGTAGTAACTACGTTGCGGTTCGCACCAGCTGAAAACTTCTGTGAAGATTCTGCACATCAACCAGTAAGGAACCAGCAATATACTAGACAACACCCAGCCAGCATGTCACTTCCAACCTTCCTTACACGAGAAACACCGTGACTTCTGGTCATCAACAAGGCAAAAATTGTCTTTTCTTGCTTATCTTAGTTTGTAAAATGTTCTTAATTGGGCGATTTTAATTCAATAAACTGGTGAGGCAGTTTCTGGCACTAACTTCGTTTCTGTCTGAAGTAACGATTGATGTGTTGGGTCCGTCCTGAAAATGGAGAGACTCCCTCTGTGCAATATGACAACTGAGGATTTCCTTGATTCAATAAGGTACTCAACATTTCATTCACAGTGCTGCTACATTCAGAGGGAAAAGCTTTTGCTCTGGCCCAGAATATCAGGTTAAGGTCTCATCTTTTTGGGAAAGGCTGTTCTCATATGGGATCAAAACATAGCAGAAAAAAATGCAGAGTTCATTAAAAAAAGCTGGCACACTTCTTTCTTCATTGGATGAGCAACTCCCTCCCATAATGACGATAAATCACTACACAGCTGGTATAGAGTCTTTCTGCAATACTGCTTTGTTTGCCCAGCAATTGCAAAGTAGACTTTATTATCCCACTACATTCTCTCTTTATTGAGTGGGAACAATAAAATCACACATCTTTGCTTTCTGCGTTTTAAATTTAATTTAACGTTCAGCTAACTTGTAAGGAAAGGCTTTGAGCGACATGCTGGCTGGGTGTTGTCTAGTTTATTGCTGGTTCCTTACTGAATCCATGTACAGAATCTTCGAAGTTGGTATTGGCTGGTGCAAGCCGCAAAGTAGTTTCTACACACAGACAGGGCAAAACAGAGATTATATCTCGGACATCTGTGCTTGTCGACAGACAAACAGATCAGGATTCCTGCTTTGATCATGGAGAAAATTCATTTGTGGAATAAATAGTCCAAGAACTTATATGGTGATTGTGATAATGAAAGTCGGCACTTTTTCAATCTAGAACAACTTCTAATCACCTTCTTGTATTTAACAACTGTAGTTGCTTGCTTTAACTTCAGCTGGACATTTGCTCGCTTGCTTCTTCAATACAGGAGTTTGGTTGCAGTGCTTGTTTCTGTTCAATTGAGTGATTCATGGGTGGCTTTGATTTGGGTGGTTAAATTAAGATGAAGCACAGGGTCCATTAGAGAGGTGCCACTTCTCCATCTTGTGCTTATATAATAATCCGTTTCCCGTTGCCTACCTCTCTCCGCTGGGGGTATTGTAATCCAGTCGTCAAACTTCCCATTTTGGGTTGTTCTTAAATCCCTTCATTTAATCAGCAGCCACGTACTGACATTAGCCCATCGAAATATTTCCTTCACTGCTCGTTCTTATTTCCATAAAAACCCTGGAATTGTAAGCAAAAAGGTTTAAAGAAATATAAAGATAAAAGTAAAGATGAACATTAAGTATAAATAATAAAAATAAAGATTAACAGTAAATTATACAGGGAAGTTTCACGATCTTGTGTCCGTTATTTTATCAATGACACGATTCGGGGATGTTGAGAATCTTCTTCTTCCCGATTTTATCATTTCGGTTAACTTACAATTTGTCAAATATTCCTACGGATTTGTTCCTTTATCTACGTAACTTCTTTACCCATGCAATTACCGAGCTGTAGGCCCTTGCCATGGTGGGGGTCTATCACCGTTTTAATGAACCACAGTTGGTTCAGCAGGTTCTTAAATACAAAATAAAAGTACGGGACTGGAATGACTGGCAGAAATTGAGGCAGACAAGGGAGGAAGGAGCTGAACAAAGCGATAAAGTAACCTTAAACTAATTTGTTATATCACGGTATTTACATATTTACAAGTGAGTCAGGTTTGGTTCAAAATAAATCAAATTACATACTCAATATTAGCATCAAGCTAAGTTAAATACCATAATGAGTCCATCAAAATATAAATACATCAAATTCATAACAGGAGTCAGTTCCAAATCAAAATAACACTGACGTAGCCAAACCAAAGTTACTCTGTGAAAGACAGTCACATTACATTAACAAAACAGTAATCATAAGTGAACAACACTTAGGCCACATCACAAAATATAAACAAGACGGACAGCATAAACGATATGATCAAGCAGCATCAAACATAATACAAAAATAGCATAAATAATTAAGCAACACATGATCATGAATAATAAAGCAGCAGTATAAATAATACCAATACAACACTGCTCCACTGATGGACACGGTTCAGCCATCAACGTCATCCTCCAACTGCAGAGGGCCACAGGTAGCGAATACCTGCAGTTCCAAAATACTCGAAGAAGCTGCTGTGCTGTCAAGAACCTGACTGACGCTCTCGAAGACACTCGGCAAACGGTTGTCCCATCAAAAGTCCTAAACCTCACACCGTTCACAAAATAATGAGGACTCACTTCATATAGAAAAAGACCGGTGGTCTTTGAAAGTTAGTTTGTCTTCAAATTCCATGAGCAGCATTCAGAAGAATACTGTACTCTACAAAATTATTATTATAATTAGCAAGAATTCACCATCGTCCAAATAAATGGACACCAAACTCATCTATTTAGTCTATATACAAGGAGCAAGGATAACTATGCAATAATAAAAATGTTTCTTTGAAAATTTGGAAATTAACACAAGCATTATTAAAACTAAACATAAATAGCGCTTTATCTATTACAAAAACAAAAAATGCTCTATATATTGTAATTTTTTGCCCAAGTCGACGATTTTCGTAATAGATTGACTTTCAGTCAAAGGACTGCAATGTTTTCTTTCAGTTGGTGTTTTCAATAAAAAGAATATGTTGAGTGAGAAAGAAGTCTTAACTGCAAAAAGTATTATAATTGTGCAAAAGAAATGATAGCTATATCTTTCTTATTATGACTGATTATGCAAAACAAACATACAATTTTCTGTATAATTTATTGACAAAGAAAACGGACTTCAAGACAGTAATGTACAGCATTATGGGTAACTATATCAAGAAAAATGATCCCAAACACTTGCCGTTCTCTGTGTCCTTGCTTGATTCCCATTCCTGATCGAGAAAGGAGCATTGTCTATCCTTTCAGAAGCGAAATATACAGGATATGTCACGTTTACTCTCAAGATATTCTCTTAATGAACATTATTCTTTGGAAGCTTCAATTTCAAGTCAGTGGCCACCTTCGTGGGCTTCTTCCTTGTACTAGGGTTCTTCATCTTCTGAATAATAATAATAATAATAATAATAATAATAATAATAATAATAATAATAATAATAATAATAATAATAATAATAATAATAATAATAATAATAATAATAATAATAATAATAATAATAATAATAATAATAATAATAATAATAATAATAATAATAAAGGTGTTGCTTGATCAGAAAATGATAAAAGCCTTGAATAACAATAACCCATTCTCCTTTCCGTTTAGGTTTTATTACAAAAATAAACTACATTAATACAAAAATATACCCGAGCTATTCACATTTACGTCAATTACCAAAACATTACTTTAACACCAACTGTAGCTGGGCTAACAGCACTGATGACCGTGTGGTCACTGAAAAAATACATGAATCAAATTCACAGAAAAGAGAATTGCACTGAGGTACTCAACGCATTACTGTACCTTTAACAATGTAGGCTTTGCTGCCAATTACAATTTCAGAAATACTTCAAGAACAAAGAATGACTCCTACACTGCGTTGGGGTTGACACTATCAGACAAAAATGTCGTTAAGCTTAACAGAAGCTACTTATGTAGCATCATAATTGGGCATTGCACGTCTTAACAATTCATGGATGGCATCGATTCAGTCTGATGCAAATGCTGAATCTGGACTTAGATTCTCGAACAAGATTTGGTCAGCAACCGGCTTATCAGTTAAGAGCCCACCTGCATGCGTCCGATGTGGCTCGCGTCTAAGAAGTGTACCTCCCTTTCGACGACCTTCCTGGACTGTTCTGAATTTCTAGATTAAATATAACATCACCACAGCTGAATGGATCTGTCTGAATAAGACAATTGATCAGTAAGTCTGAGGAGACTTTGCTAAAATTTAATATGTCTGAGTAAGACGTGGTTGTTCGTGGCGAACGAATTTTAATATGCATCTCAGAAGACATAACTGGATTTTATGTCACGCTCAGACTTGGCCAGCTGTAGCATGAAATTAAGTCTTTGTTCTAATGAAATGGAATGATCAGTCCTGTAGGGGCTTAGATGTTTGTGAAATACATTAATGTAAAGTCTCAAAAAGGACTTGATTTTGGTTTTCCCGTAGGAATTAGAAATTCTCGCCTCATGCAGCGTAGAATTATCAGTGGAGTCTCTTAAGACTTGGATTGGGATCCGTCCCTTAGGACGCAAGAATTGGGTTGGTCTTAAAAGACTTGAAAATATGATTTGTCCCTTAGGACTTAGAAATTACTAATGGGATAAACGCCCCCCCCCCAACAAAAAAATTTTGCTGAGAGTGGCTCGAGTAGGGACAGTTCTAAAACAACAAACTACTCAGGAATGAATGAAAAAGAGGGTACACATGCGGGCAGGGGCCGGGGGGGTGAAAGTCGTCTGACGCTCACCGGAGTTATTTTTAGATTCTGTGTGAATGAACCCGTCTATCTGTAGACAGTCTGGGACTCTGGGGAATTTCCTGGGATGAAAGGATAACAGTAAAAATGACCTTGTAATTTTCCCTAGAAGCGAAGTTCAGATTTTGCTTTCCTAACACCTAATTCGAGTTTTAGATAAACTGAGAGAGAGTATTCCAGCTATGCAAGCAGATCTTATCCCACGGGGGAGTTCGTCCGCACCTAAATAATCTCGCTATTCCAAAATGAGAAGTAAAAATTAACACAGGAATTTCTTTCGCACTATTCCTTGAAGCAAAAAAATATGGCAAAGATTTTAACACAGAGGAATTTCGCACTATTCCTTAAAGCAAAGAATGATTAGCACTGGTTATTTCCTAATTACCTATCCTGAAAGGCATGCATTAACAAATCTAATACGGTGGGTCTCTTCTCTCAGTGAATACATGCATCCCTATTCCTAATTCCTAGGAACAGTCACGATAGTAAAAAAAATTTTGCTAAGATAAACACATTACTTACGTGGAACTCTCTTGGTAACATGTTCGGAATTTGTCTCGCACCCAGCTTAGCTTTGCTAATCGCTGATTTGGCGAGTTGCAAAGGCACAAAGCAACAATAGCCGGAAAAATGCAAGATCTATGGGAAGGTCGCCATTTTTATGAATTTCCCTGGGTTTATGGTATTTTTACAGGCCAGCAACGGAAACTTTATTTAACTGGCCTTGGAGTTCTGACTTGCGTAAAGGGAAATCGTAAAAAAAGAACAAGGGATGATTTTAGGATCTGAAGGCTCTACTTCATAAGGAAATGTTACGTAAACACTTGGGATAAATTAAGGAGTTATATTTACAAAAGAAAGCATGAAAAGAGAAAATGGGTAAGTAAATTGTTAAAGGCCTTGCAAACGCCTGAAGATCCTTCTACTGGAGTCTTGACTAAGGGCAAGGCACAGTCCAAGATGAGTCCACTGCGAATAGGTCCCTCTGCAAGAGAGATTTACACATTACACACCAGTAAAGGAACAATATAACACAGAATATGACTCGAGTCTGCACTGAGGGTGCCAAGGACTCGAGTAATGGGGGACCCGTCAGGAAGGCAGCTGCGTCCGGCGAGTGTTTGCGGTCCTCTCTGGATGGCGGGAACACTGACCGTATGGCCCCAGTGTCGACCAGCATCATCCTGCTGGAGATGGTGTCTTGGACATAGAAGCCTACTGGTTTTGGGCTCCTGGGTTCCTCTGCTGCCGGGGCGGCCTGTTCTGTTGGCCTCCCCCGTTTTTTGGATGGGCGAATGTGCAGGGGGGCTGTTGGCAGTTCCGGGCGTCCTTGCCGTACCGCTGGTGGTAGTAGCAAAGCCCCAGTGGTTGCTTCTTGTGGTGGTAGGTTGGCCGCCGCCTGGTGACAGCACTTATCTCCTCCTCCGCGCTTTCCTCTGTCTGGAGCGAGTTGATGGGTTGTGTGGGCATGGATGCCCACTCCGCTGCCCTTGTAGAGTCCGTCAGTTACTGCGCTGTCTTGAGTAGGTCCCCAACCGGCATTGAATAAGGGTCGAGGATCTGGGTCCGGACCTCTGGAAGGAGCTGACAGCGGAGGATCTCCCTTGACAGGCTTATCTCCATCTGCTGCTGTCCATCTCGGGGAGGGTGAGGAGGTCCTGGATCATGCCCCAAGTTTCCAGAATGTTCTGGTCGTGTTGAGGGTTGTTCACAAGATCAAGGGCGTGGGCGGCCCTCTCGGAGACCGGCAGGGAGCAGGTCTCAACGAGAGAGTCCTTCAGCTTTGGGTAGGTGACGGGGCGTGTGGCAGACACCCACGGGACGAGCTTTCTGTAGACCTCTTCTGGAAGGGCATTGATCACGGCGTCTGCCTGCAGGACCTCGTCGGTAAGCCCCGCCAGCCTGAACTGCCCCTCGACCCTGTAGAGTCATGATGATGGGTTGCTTTATGTGAAGGGCGGCAGCTTTATGGCAAGGGTGGACCTTGTTTGTTCCCTCAGGACGGGCAGCATGCGGGGAGCGGGTATCAGCGTGGAGGAGCGCACGAGCCCAGGCGTGGGGAAGGGCATGGGCGGGTTGTGTGTAAAGGAGATGTCTGCGTCCATGAAGTTCGCAGTTAACTGTATGTGGGAGGGAATGTCCGCTTCCATACTCACTGGACCCAAAGCGAATGTGTCCAGGGATCTGTGCGTGACATCTTTCAAATAATATGTGAGGGTAGTTTGTCTGTTCCAAACCTCGGCACAAAGAATCTGTCCGAAGACGTAGTTCTTTATAAAAGCAACTGTAGGGCCAATACCCCTGATGTCATGGCCCTTGATCTGTTCAGAACTGGAGATACATCTTGTTCCGAATTGTAGGCTTTGCTTATCACCTTTCTCAGCTACTGCTTTCGTGCATAATCTGTCATTCATTAGCAAAATCTGATTACACCAGTTGTTGTAATCATGACTTTCGTATTCACAGTCAATCCCTAACATCTACAAGGTATTGCACATTCTAGATATCAGGATTTAAACAGTGTGGTTGTAAATTTACCCTTGCCGAACATAGAACATAAAAAAGTTTTGTTTTATCAAGAGAGAATATGAAGAAATAAACAGACATTTCATCATTAGCAGTATGTAATTATGAAAAAATTACCAAATCATACACCATTTTGACAGTTACTCATTCCTTGTACATCTTTAAATTTTGATGCTGTTTGCATCATTCCCATTGATGGTTCCCACTCATAACACGATACCCCAGGTCTATTCATTTTTGTGAATAATATGCCTTTCACAGACTCTGTGTTCAGGCTATTTCTGATGTCTGTTTTAATTAATTTTACTTGAGAGAATACTCTCTCTCTCTCTACAGCTGCTGAGGAGTGAGGCAAGACAAGTAGGGATAACATAAATTCACTTCTCAGGTGAGGAAACACCTGGGATCTATCGGCACACTTCAAGTTTCTGACCTTGTACCAACTCCTACTGCAAAAAGCAAAGTGTAGGTACCGATGTTGGTTTTCTTCAAAAAGGAGGACCGCAGTACTGCCAGCTTCAAATTGTACCATTTTGGTACAATAGTATTGCAGGTAGTAACAATGTCCTCGATACAATAAGCCAGATAAACAAAAAATAACCCCGTTAAAAAAAAAACAACTATAAATAACATCAGCATCACCTAACGATGACGTACCGTGGAAAGCCATCCAGCCTGTCTCCAAACTTACTATCTTTACAAATCTACACATACGGTTTATAGCTTATAGGAAGGGTCATACCCTTTACCTTTAAGAATTTTTCACTCAATCCTTATACAATCTTATTGGATGCCCTTCTTGCCTGGCACTTATAAAGTGCCCACTTATAAAGCTGTCAGATTTATATGTAAATGACCCATGAAAATTAAAAAGTGTGTTCATAAAGCTCACTTTACATTTTTTACAAAATGAATTAATAATAGAAATGTAAATTATATTTGCAACACCGCAAGATCAAGTTCATTAAAAACCTTATAAATTGCCAGGGACTTCAGATCTCCATTCACTGGGTATTTCTCGTCTACACTGATTTGTCCACCAGATAATGCCCACTCGAAACAGGTTATGCAATTAACATAAATACTGAACCAAAACAATATATTTACAGGTACAATACTGTATATACCGAAGTACAAACTTGCTTATCATTAAATTTAAAAAATATACATACATAAATGAAAGACAGAGGTTTACGTCACAAAAAAGATGCCTGATTCTATGTGAATGAAATTACAACATTCTTATTTTTCACAAACAACCATTATTTGGTAGTGAAAGTTTCTGACTTTCTCTTTTTAGTCAAGTTTTTGTTGGCTGCGATGGAGTTATTTCCTTGGGAACAATAATTATCCAGTGAAAGGTTGGCAGAAGCCCATATTGTTAACCTTGTTACTTCTTCGCAAAGATCTTTTTGTAATAAGGATTTCTGACTGCCGATGCTTAATCATGATATTATAACCATATATAAAAACCATTTGGCACTACATCACCAAAAATTAACGGGAGGTGCCTTGTACACTGTGTCAAAGTACCATCTCGATCAAATAATTAGTTTGAAAGATATTTGAGAAAAACGACGACTGACTATATGCAACTATATTTGCTGTAATACCATCTGGGCATAATAACGAACCCTACTGATACCAACAAGGTCATTGTGGTTCTCTGAAAAATTCTCCCCATTATCTGGACACGTCATCAAATCTTTACTACAAGCGCTGCATCTGTCTGGGTCAAAACTTGTAACTCAGTTTTTTACCTTTTCCCTTTGTCCAAGGGTCTTTAAATTTGCATGGCTACTCAATCCCAGTAATAATACAACCTTTATACAAGCTTTATAAGTGGGCACTACAAACTTATGTCTCTCACAATTATGTCTCTCACAATCGCCATCTGTTTGTCTGCCGTAGTTTCTACACACAGACAGGGCAAAACAGAGGTAATGTTTCGGACATCTGTGCTTCTCGACAGACAAACAGATGGCGATTGTGAGAGACATAATAAACATACAATGATAAAACATGCATCAATGGAAAGGCCAGGTAATTCCACATATGGCCAATTGCATGGGATTCGAGACAGATTAATGAATACAATGCTGTAGCATAATATATGTGAAATGGCGAGACGTTTGGCGTCTTCGCAAACAGAAACATACAGTTTGATACAGAAGATTCGGTGGAACATTATGAGTACATGACTGGAATGCTTGCATGACAATGCAAGTAGCGGTGATTGTACATAAATCGAGACAGCAATGGTTAGGGAGAAACAGAGGGAAATACTTTGCGGTAGAAGTTGCGTTCCTTGAGAGAGAGAAAACGGGATGCTGTTGCTTATGTCTCGTTTCCTCCGATGGATGACGCACACACACACGTGCGCCCGAAAGACGGCGATGCGTCTCTTACAAACACAGATGTCCGAAGCATTACCTCTGTTTTGCCTTGTCTGTCTGTGTGTAGAAACTACTTTGCGGCTCGCACCAGCCAATAACAACTTTGAAGATTCTGTACATTCATTCAGTGAGGAACCACCAAAAGACCAGACAACACCCAGCCAGTAGGCTATGTCACTCTATAGGCTACCATCCTTACAAGTTCACTCCTAGAAAAAACAAATGAAGGATCATTCAGTGGACCAAATAAGAAACAATTCTAGTACTGCATCGATTCACAAATTTCCCTCCGCATGATTGTATAAAGTCATTGTGAAAACTGAATTGAACTGTGATCAAAGTTGTTTTAACATTCGTCTGGTCCATAGAAGTCTGAAATCATTTTTTTTGAGACAAGTGAAGTAAGTGCTTGCGTTTGTGGGGCAACAGAGGGAGAAGTAAAGTAGCAGGCTGCTTTCACTCAGTCTGGCAGCTTGCAAGGAACACTGATAATGCAAAGTGGTGTTTTTAAGGAACTTATTCTTACAATATTGGAAATATAAGTGACACTTGTTCCTAATTTATTTTATAAGTAGTGCAAAGTGAGATTTATGAACAGACTCATTGATTTTCATGAGTAATTTACATACAAATCTGATACTTTCATAAGTGAGCACTTTGTAAGTGTCAGCCAAGAGGGATATTTGAACCACTTGCGGTTAACTAAGAGGGAAATTCTTGAAGGTAAAGGGCCTGACCCTTCCTACAGAAATATATATATATATATATATATATATATATATATATATTAAATATATATCATTATAAATTCCCCATCGGGATATTCCCCATATATAATGAAACTGTTCAAATTCCATTTATCACTTATACATTCCCCATCGGGATATTCCCGATTACATATATATATATATTATATATATATCTATATATATATATGATTATATATATATATATATTATATATATATATATTAGCAGTTGGTAGGCAATAATGTTATAGCAGTTGGTAACGTCATTGGTGGAAACCGTGGAATGATAAGATGACATTTATCTTATTTTCATGTAAATTTTTTGTTTTCCCAGTTTATTTAAAGGGTTTTAATTCGGTCTTTTAATCTCTGGTTTATTGTAACAATGACAAAATTGCAGTTTATCTTTTGGTAGCAATTTCGAGTTGGTTTCGTATATTTCTAAGGTTTATTTCGATTTATTAAGCCATTTCTTTCATCTCTGAGGTGTTTTTGTGGTTTAATATTCGTTTGAATTTGGTTTGTTTCTGGGTTATTGCATCGACTATAAAAACAGCAATTTATGATTAAATAAAGAGAAATAATCAAATTATTTGATGTTGAAGATAGAACTGTAAGAGACCGCAATGCAGTCTCTTTCGAGTGCACATGTGTCCGTAACATTACAAAGAAAAGTTAGATAGGGAAAGCATAAAGAGAGAATAAGAGAGAGACAGAATAAAGAGGGATAGAGAGAATATAGGGAGAGAACAGAGAGAGAGAACAACAATTAAGCCAGGGTTGTTATGTGTTGAAAGACTAGAAGTGCTGAGACTAATATGTAAACCGCCTTGTACGAACTCAAAACAGTGAGCGAGTATATCGCGCCCAGGGCCACAAAACCGATCGTAAAATCTGGAAACTGTGGCCTCACGATTAAGCTTACTCAGGATCACTCAGCGCCTTGTCAGAAGCTAACGCCGCCCATATCTATAACCCCACCTTCAGTAGGAGGCGTTTTCATGGAAATTCCACGGAATTGGGGCTGGACAAAGTGATGTAATTCAACACCCTCCAATCAAACATTCTAGAGAGGGGTCTTTTACACCCCCTCCTAAGATCATTTCCAATCAAATCCTCTAAGGAGAGAATTTAACAACACCACCACCGTCCTTCCCAATCAACTGTTCGAGGGGAGGCCTTACAGATAAATTCTTCCAATGAGGCACTAAGACGGAGGAGTTGGAAGATAACCAGAAAAACCCAGGGGTTCCAGAGAAGCCAGAAGCCAGAAGGACAGCATTCGAGCTCCCATCCGCCAACCTGGAGTGACATATCTCCCATTGCTTTCGTGCTCCCAAACAGACTTAATTGAACTGCTTAACAAGAGTGATTCCATAATAGTACTGTAACCGTAATTTGTACTTAAGTTTGCAGTTAGCTTTCATCATTAAAGTAAAGAAACTACGGTCCCGTCTCCATTACGCCTTTCTGAGAGACATCATTACCTTAAGATAATTTCCCTTCGAAATAGCAGACTCATTAGCAGCCGACAACGGGAGCGACGCTGTGGACGACGGTTTCGGCAACTTAAAAGAGTTATGAAGGTAAGAAGGGAATTAGAATGTCGGGCACGACATGTGTGCGTCATCCATCGGGGGGAACAAAACAAAAACAAGAGCATCCCATTTTCTCTCTGAAGGAATGAAACTTCTACCGTACAATATTTTCAGCTGTTTCTCCCTAACCATTGTTATCTCGATTTATATACAATCACCACTAGTTGCATTGCCATGCAAGCATTCTAATCATGTATTCATAATGTTCCACCGAATCTTCTGTATCAAAGTGTATGTATGTTTCTGTTTGTGAAGACGCCCAACGTCTCAACATTTCATCACATATATTATGCTACTGCATTGTATTCACCAATCTGTCTCGAATCTCATGCAATTGGCCATATGTGGAATTTCCTGGCCTTTCCATCGATGCATGTTTTATCATTGTACGTTTATTATGTCTCTCACAATCTGCCGACAAACACAGATGTCCGAAACATTACCGCTGTTTTGCCCTGTCTGTCTGTGTGTAGATACTACTTTGAAGATCCTTTACATTCATTTCAGTAAGGAACCACCTATAAACCAGACAACACTCAGCCAGTATGTCACTCAATACGATCCTTACAGAACTACTATCTCTCTCTCTCCATATTATATATATATATATATATATATATATATATATATATATATATATATATATATATATATATATATATATATATATATATAATATAGACAGATAAATAGGTATATAAATAGGCGTAGATAGACAGATAAAGAAATATATCAACCCACAAGGTCACCGGACTCAGCTACGTCATCACCACAAATAATACGAGACCAAATACACATTAAATACCAGGCAAACCCAGTGACTACATTTGTACTTGTATACTTACAATATTTTGTGTTATAATCATGATGAGCACAATATTTTGTATTATAATCATCATATGTACATTTTGGTTTTGAAGTCATCGTAAGTACAATATTTTGTTATTGAAGTCATCATAAGTACAATATTTTGTTTTTGAAGTCATCATAAGTACAATATTTTGTTTTTGAAGTCATCATAAGTACAATATTTTGTTTTTGAAGTCATCATAAGTACAATATTTTGTTTTTGAAGTCATCGTAAGTACAATATTTTGTTTTATAATCATCATAAGTACAATATATCTTTTTGAAGTCATAAGTACAATATTTTGTTTTTGAAGTCATCATTAGTATAATATTTTGTTTTATAATCATCATAAATAAAATATTTTGTTTTTAAGTCATCATAAGTACAATATTCTGTATTTAGGTCATCTTAAGTACAATATCTTTGTTTTATAAGTTATCATAAGAACAATATTTTATTTTTAAGTCATCATAAACTGACACACTGGCTGGTTGTTGTCTAGTTTATTACCGGTTCCTTACTGACCGATGTACAGAATCTTCACAGAGGTTATCAGCTGGTGAGAGCTGCAATGTAGTTACTGCTCTCTGACAAATCAAAACAGGGATTAAATTTAGGCGTCTGTGTTTGTTCACAGACAGAAACATACATACAATTCGATACAGAAGATTCAGTTGAACATTACAAGTACAGGATCGGAGCGCTTGTATAGCAATGCAAGTAGTGGTGATCATGAATGAAATGTGACAATAATGGTTACAGAGAAATGTGTATAAAAGTCGTATGGGAGAAGTTGTGTTTCTTCGACCATGTGCTCTTCTCGTCAGATGACTCACGGAAGGGAAAGTTTGTAAAGTCCCCGCTCAACGTGTTCTCTATGATGGACATCCCGTTTTCTGCGGTGCCTTCACATGCGACCTAAGACCGAACGGTCACAACCTTATTATCATTATTGTGAATTGTTTATTTATTATCTATTCATTTGCCATTATACCATGTACAGTATATGTGACAGAGTATTTTCATGTCCAGCCAGTTATGGTTAATCATGATGTTTTCTGTACGTACCTGTCCCGTTTTGTAGAGAAATAGTTTGACCTCAGGTCACCTGTAAACTTTTTGTACTCGTGGTCTCTGCGTATACGCAGACGTCCGCACGCCCTTTATAATCGCTTCAGTAATAAACCAGCAGTACTTGTCTTCCTGCTCTTTCTTTAGCCCCTCTCACAAGTTCATCTTAGTTGTTGGTCTCCTGGCTGGCCACACACGTGGTCTTTACAGACGTACAATATTTTATTTTGAAGTCATCATAAGTACAATATTTTGTTTTATAAGTTATCATAAGTACAATTTTTATTTTGAAGTCATCATAAGTACAATATTTTGTTTTATAAGTTATCATAAGTACAGTATTTTATTTTGAAGTTATCATAAGTACAGTATTTTGTTTTTAAGTCATCATGAGTACAATATTTTGTTTTTTATGTCATGATAAGTACCCGCAAACCTTTTCAAGAATACATAAGTGCCCACTTATCTGCAAGATGTACTTTCTTACAGGTGTGATTTGAACATAACTTGTGACTGTCGTGCCCTTACTTCACACGTCTTTATCTTCGTTGCCTCTAATGCCGTGTGACAAAAGAGCCTCGGTGAAATTCCTTCATCTTTCCCAATTCTCCATTCGTCCCTGGCCTCCTCCCATGTCTCCCGTAGGGTGTTAGGGCCATCAGTGCACCTCTTGCGGTACACTGTAGGCATTACTTAGGGTTCTTTGCAGCCACTAGCTGCTGCGACCCCTTTTGTTCCTTCTCTTTCTTCCAGACAATTGTTTCACAGTGCTTCAGCTGCAAAAGGTTTTTCCTTCTGTTGTGCCTTTCAGACCTGTTCATTCCTAACAGTTTCCCTTTCAGTGCTAAATGACCTCTTCATAGGCCCCAGAACTTGGCCTTCGGCCTAAATTTGATACGGCATTCCGTGAAAACTTTATTTTAATCCCAGGTAAACTTGTTAAGGCATTATACATTATAGAACATAAATAATACAAGGGAAAATCAGTGCTGTAGAATGAGAAGTCTTTATACAGTTTTTCACTGTGTTTAGCACCATTAAGGAAACCCACGCCATCTTTTTGGTCATTATTGCTAAACAAAATACTGTGACAGGAGACTGATGAAAAGGTATACACATCGTTTGGTTTAATAAAACGACCGTAAATACTGGTCGTATTCACAGTTCATGAAACTTATACAGTCTGCAGTTGCTTTTTAAGTCTCCAGTGCAACACAGCGAGGCACTTTCTTGCATCAATGGCATTTTGGATCAGTACAGCCACACGCTGATAATTCTGGCGCTACGAAAGCCCCAAAGCTGATGCTGTCACCTGCTGTTCTCCTACAGGTTGTGGGAAGGACATGTCCAAACTGTCTCCGTCTTCCTCACGTCATGAGCTTTATGCCCAAATCACATATTCCATTCCATTCTGGCACGTGGGACTTTCATCACTTTCACTGTGGTATCGTTTCTCACTCTGTCCTGCCGTCCAACTCTTAATATTCTCCTTGAAGCTTCATTCTCAAATCAACAAACTCTGCTAGACAGAGTCTCATTGTCATACAATTATTTGTGTCCGTATTGTAATGCAGGTCATAATAAGGTTATGTATAATCTTTCATGTGCAGTTTTAGCCTCACATCACGCCAGATAGTTTGGCAAAGGTGATTCATTTTATGCAGCACAGACCCTCAGGGCTACAACTATTCAAGTTAATTTATTTTACTCTGTGGTTATAAGGTTCCGTGGCTTGGGTATGTCCTTTGCATTACCCCAGCAGGGCTCCTGTGAGCACCAGAAGAGTTGGAAGACCCAGCCCTACTTGGATGAGAACTGTGAAAAGAGAAGCTTCAGATGAGAGGAGATTTGTGGAAGATAAAGCACAGGAAAGAGGAAAGATACGAGTGGTGTCACTTCACAGTGGCCCTTTGCGTCGCACGGCATTCGAGGTTATGACGATGAATTTGGCTGTTGGTTGTTTGCACTGGATGAATTCATCATTTCTTCGTAAGTTTCAGTTTATTCATGGCAGGATTTGGTGCAGTGTTGGAATTTGCAACAAATCGAAACAAATTGAAGCTGTTGAGATGAATTTTTTGCGAAGTATACAAGATCTAGGAGGAATTAAAAGGTTGAGAAATGTGGAGATACGTTGAAGTCTCATCGTTTTTTAGATGATTCAGTCATGTGGAGAGAAAAGAGGACAATAGGCTGATGACAAGAATGTATGTATGAATCAGAAATGTCAGGTGGAAAGAGGAGAGGAAGACTTCGAAAGTACAGTGCTGGATGGATGGAGTGAAAGAGGTTTGGGAAGGAAGGGCCTTAATATCTAGCAAGCAGGAAAATGCACTGAAGCCAGAGGTGAGTGGCACAGTGTATGTAGGTTATTCAATGTGCTGCTGTTGATATTGCATAGGTGTAATTGACTCTTGGGTTTTTTTTTTTTTTAAATGGAGTCACCCCGTTAGTGAGAAATGGCTTTTATTATTGAAAAATAAAATTCACAAGAAGAGCTACTTTGAAGAATTCTTTGTCAGAATCTTCAAAATTATTTGAAAATTTTTTTTTAAGAACAAAGTCGCTCAGGCCACCCATACGAGAGGGAAGATCCCGAATTGGGTCGAAATGTCTTTTGGACACTTCCACAATCCCTGTAGGGGGTTAGAGCCATCAGTGCACCTCAAGCAGTGCACTGTAGGCATTACTTAATAAAGATTCTTTGTAGCCTCCCTTGCTTAGGCCCCTAGCTACTGTAACCCCTTCCATTTCTTTTTACTGTACCTCCGTTCATATTCTCTTTATTCCACCTTACTTTCCTCAACCCTCTCCTGACAATTGCTGCATAAAGCTTCACAACACAAATAACATAAGAGATCAGATTACAAGAACTGATACAATAATACTCCGACACACATAAAAATAAAGCAGGCATAAATAAATCGGTAAGAGATACGAATTTACATAGATAAAAAATGTGGCTGGTTGGCTTGTAGTAGAGTCACCATAGAAAACGGGAAGTTCACCACAGAAAACCCGTTGAGTGGGGACTTTACAGAAGTCCTGTATTAGGAAGGCCCAGGAAGCCCTGTAAGGATAGTATAGAGTGACATACTGGCTGGGTGTTGTCTAGTTCATTGATGGTCCCTTACTGACTGCATGTACATGTTGTTTGTTGTTTCAGATTTAGCTGGCCTTGTGCAGCACGGGCTCTTGCTCCTAGAGCAGCCCGTAACTCTATGTTGATGAGCCTGTGAGATGGGTAGTTGAGATGAAAACTTTATTATGATGCATGAAAGTGATTTTGGTGGGGGTGATTATGTTTTGGACATCTGTGTTTGTTGACAGACAAACAGATGGCGATTGTGAGAGACATAATAAACGTACAATGATAAAACACATATCAATGGAAAGGCCAGGAAACCCCACATATGGCCAATTGCATGAGATTCGAGACAGATTAATGAATACAATGCTGTAGCATAATATATGTGAAATGGCGAGACGTTTGGCGTCTTCACAAACAGAAACACACATACAGTTTGATACAGAAGATTCGGTGGAACATTACGAGTACATGATTGGAATGCTTGCATGGGAATGCAAGTAGCGGTGATTGTACATAAATCGAGACAACAATGGTTAGGGAGAAACAGACGGAAATATTGTATGGCAGAATTAGGAACCAGTATAGGGTATCTGTACAAGAACCAGTATAAGTGCCTATTTAAGAACCAGTTCTAACAGTTAAGGAAGGAACATTAGGAATAAGTTAAACAAGCCGCGGGAGTTATCCTACGCTTGTTCAGCGTATGCCCAGGATTGAGTTAACTGTCCTAAAATGAACGGTAGCCAGGACAATTGACATATCAAGCCACGAGTAGTGATAACAACGTTATAATTAAATAAAAAGAGCAAATATTGCGTAAGTAAAGTAAGATATTGAGTATACAGAATTTGATGAGATTTGGAAAAGTGCTAATGAACGATAACAAATTTGTATTATTTCAGTTAAGATGTATAACAAAATCGCCATCTTAACAGGTGCGGTGTCAAGTAGGTAATCCGCCAAGAATGTTTTACTAATCACATTTATAAGTAAAATAACTCCATTTACTATCAACATAATAGATATAAATTATATTCATTAAATTTTTTATCAATGTAACATGTTAAAATACCTTAATATTAACTCATGAGTAAGTAAAATAAGCTACCGTATTCGCGACGCACTTTTACCATCGCTGAAACTTATTAGGTACGGTAGAAAGTAAGCCGCCAAAAATGCATCAGGAAACACATTCACAAGTAAAAATCATTGAGTTTTATATTAAATTTATATCAGAAATTTATAAATATTACTTTTTATACAAAAAAAAACGCGAATTTATTGCCCCTAAACAGCTCCAATGAAGGACCTAATCATCCTGGGTGGAAAGTGGCCGAGTGACTCTCGATGTAAACAAAGAGCCTCGTGGAATGGCGTCGCCGAAAGAATATCACGAAAATCAATCAATTGCGACCGGAAATATTGACTGAATGATCGAATCGAAGGTCAGCCGAGGTGAATCAAAGACTGAGGTTGAATTGGTGAGTTAGAATTTGAGTTTTTAAGTTGAATGTGGTTGATTGAAGAGAGGCATTGTCGGTCTCGAGGCGCCTGAGGTTCCGATTGCCAATGTTCATTGACCGTTGTTTAAGGCGTCAGTGATTTATTTGAACCGTTATTTACGTTATTTAAATCGTATTTCGACTTTTAAATCGCTTCCTAGCTGTAGCATTTGCTTTGGGATTGGTTCTCTCCGCGATGTGAAGCCTGACCAGACTGTGTCCGATCGGCTAGGCCCCAGTCTCCCTTATATTACAGTCTGTTAAGTTGTTATTTTTACGCTCGGTGGATTTAATTCTTCTCAGTTTCTTTGTTTGGGCAAATACGAGCCTACTCAGACCCCTTAGGCTAGGTTAGGCTCAAAGGTGCAGGGTGGGTTAGGCTTGAGGGCATAGGGTAGGCTATGGCCTGTCAGTAAGGGGTGGGTAGAACTGTATAGTAGCTCCGCGGCCGCGACTGCCTTCTAACTTAACCTATTCTACAGTTTCTGGTTCCTAATTATGAATTTACATTTCATTTTTGGTGTTCGAGTGTTAATTAACCTGTGATTAACCCCCGAAGTCCATCCAACAAGGGGTTTCCATACGCGATCTTCACAAGACAGAGCACGGGGATATATATAAGTCTGCTTCAAACGGTTCATATCCCGTCCGGCAAGTGCAATAACTTGTTAACGTATGGGTACCCCCCCTCCCCCTCCCGGGCCAGTACTAAACACGGAGGAGGGACATTCCGTTTGGGCGACCACAAACAGATGCACTGCCAGTGTCAGAACCCCTAAAAGGGTAGAAAAAACAGCTGAAATGGTAAAAACAGGCATGGAGCTAATATATAGAATTACCAGTGGCTGTGATAAGAGCCCTTGTTAACAGTTTTATGATTTTTGGTCTTGGTTTTGCTAATCCCCCCTCCCCACCCCACATGCCTGAGGAAGATGGTCGCACGACAGTATCAGACTTTATTTTGGTTAACCTTCAGAATATTTGTGCCCTTTTGCCTCTTCCTGTGGGTCGCGGCTGGGCTGAAAGGATGTCGAAGATACTCCATGAGGAATGTATCCTGACCTAACTTACCCCAGGATACCATGCCCAGGCTTGCTTGGCAGTGGACCCCGCCCGTCCTTCATGCAGAACATGCACACAACTACACTGCAGTCTTACCTGGATTTTTAGCTAACTGAAAAAGAAAATTATTACATAAATAATGATGTAAGCTTATAGTAGTCTGATCCTTAGAACACCCAAATGGTTGAAAACAACCTAAAGAATAAACAAAATTGGGCGCCGAAGGGTGCTCGGATACTGAAGGGCGCTAATGGAGGAACAGGCGCTAATGGATGCTCAGGTGTTACTGGTGCTCAGGAGCTGCCGAAAACAATTGTTGCTGGGAGGCCGCTGTTTGGGTGCAGTACTCATTGGACGGTAGGTATTTGCTCTCAGCTAGCACTTTGCTGGTCCCGCATTCGATTCTCCAATCGGCCAGCCAAGAATTAGAGGAATTTATTTCTGGTGACAGAGATTCATTTCTCGGTATAATGTGGTTCGGATTCCACAATAAGCCCTAGGAGAGCTGTTAATAAGCTCAGTGGTCTGGTTAAACCAGGGTACACTTAACTTTGTCTTGGGTGTCAAAGCAAATGAGGGTCTTGAAGCAGACAACAAACGTACTTGGCCTCACGCACAGGATACACTGAGAAAAGCTGCTCGGGAATCCCAGAAACTACAAGAAGGCTGCAGGCTCCCTTAAACTCCTTGAAGCCACTCTGAGTGGGAGCAGACCGTGTCCACTGCAGGTGGCCTTTTCAGTGGCTTTGCACCATCACTAAAGTGCCAGCAGAGCCTATTTCTCAGGGGCTGGGAAGCCCAGAACTCAAGGAGCCTACTCACTTCCATTTGGATGCCTTTCCAACAGCTATCCTTTGCCGTGACCTGGGAAGTTGCAACAAGTCTGACTGAGGCAATGACTGGCCGTGGGCAGACCCTACTTTGGGTCTCTGGTGCGACTGCTCCCAGGTGTAGGGGAGTGCGCCAGTGACCTTTGACTAGGAGTGTTGGCGGGATGAGCAGCCATCACCTCCACTGGCACTTCACTAACACTAGTACTTTCTTCCACTTTGTCCACAAGGACACGCATTGAAGCACCCAACTGGGTCACAGTATCCACAATTAACCCCATCTTGACATCAAAATTACATGCGAGTTTTGACTCGAGGCTGGCATGGGGGTCACGTTCGGAGGCAAGAGAGCTGGGTAAAGGATTAGGCTTGAATAGTCAGAGAATAACACAGACACTGCAGGAGCAGGCAGGCAGAGCAGGAATATCATCATCAGCAGAACTAACCATGGTCTTGCTATTCACGGTCTGTTTTTCAGCTCTAGCAGCTCTTCTTACTTTCCCTGTTCCTGTCTAATTTCACTAAATGAGACCCAAAAACCTTCCATTTTCTAGCATCCCACTCTGAACATTAGTCACACAGGTTCAATCAACTGAACACTCTTGTCCCCTACATTCTACGCACATAGAGTGAGAGTCATATTTCTCTTTAGTAAGCCTAGTATTGCAGTCTTTGCTGCAATAGCATAGGATAGTAGCACTAGAGTCAGGCATACTAAGTCTAAGAAGTCAACAATCAAGTTAAAATCTAAATCAAATAGAAGAAAAAGTAGTCCAAATTGAAAAAATTAACGGGTTCTGGAAAACCTAACATAAATACAAAGCTGTAGAGTGAGTACCAGTACTCCACCCAAAGAAGAATCTCAAAAGGAAAATGACAAAAGCTAAATTTGGTTGACTGTTCACAACTGAACCACTGTCGGAGCCGGCAGAAAAACAATTGAATCTCGATGTTGAAGTCGTTCCTCTCTTACCCCGCAAGTGGGCGGGGTCTAGTTACCTACACCGACACTAGTGCTACCACAAATTTCAAAATTTTAAAGCTGCCAGCAAGAGAAAGTATAAGCAATGTAATTACTTATTAAGTTACATATATTAAAAAAAGATTTAGCAATAAGAACCATTACTGTATAACTATGATGGCGTCAATGGGCACTCGAAGCTGATGCTTCACCCGTTGGAGTAGGCTGCGCTTGCTACAAGCTGGTGGAAAGATGCCCATGTTCTCAAGTATAAAGTTCACTTCAACTGAACAGAACTAGTTAAGGGAAACTGAGAAGGAACTGCTTATTTTGCTTTCTTAAACAGATTTAGGTGTTTCATCCTGGGCAGGAAATTTGAGGCTCAGACCATAAACCCCTATTAGGTTTGCTTAATCAAGGGCATTAAATTCATAATCAAGTTAATGCTTGCACTCAGCACTGGACTCTGTTATCATCACAGTACGATTCTGATCTTAGAAGTCTCGTAAAGAAAATGTAATGGCAAATGCCCTTGGTAGATTACCAGTTAATAACGATCTCGAAGTAGGAACCCCAGTTGAATACTGTATACCTGGGTATTCAACTGCTGGAAACTTTAAATTTTGAGGATATATCCTTGAGGTTACTTTTAAGAAGTGCACTACAAACAATGAATTTCTGAGCTACCTATTCACAACTCTAATTTGGTTGAACATGAGAGTGACGTAAGGTTATCTAAATATACAGTAGCTGTCAAATCTGATCTGAGCTTATATGATAATGTAATAATATATGGAGACAGAATTGTCATATCTGCTGTTTTAAGAAGTAAGTGTTAAACCTGCACAGTGGTCATAATTAGCAAATGCAATGAAGGCTAAAGCAAGGAATTGGGTCCAGTGGCATAGGAGTGATCCAGACCTTAGAGAAGTAACACAGAATTGTCATGCTTTTTTTGGTACTTTAAATCAAAACCAAGCTCCAGTTCTTCATCATCAACTGGTAAGTATGGTCAAGAGACTTCATGCAGACTATTCTTCTGACCTATTTATAATAAATATTTTCTTCTGATTGTGGATGCTTATTCTAAGTTTCTGATGTTCTGTACATTTCAATGACATCAAATGTTACAAATAAACCTCAGAACGTTTTCTAATTTTTGGCATTCCTGATGATGTCATCGGTAACAGTGCAACATATTTTGTTTCAGAAGAAATTAGGGCCTTTTTAAAAGAAAAATAGTATAAATCGCATAACACCAACTCCAAGTAACCCTTCAGCTAGAACGCTTAAAGAAGGTCTGAAGAAGTTCAAGTGTGATTCTTTCGATACCAGTGTGTGTGTGTCAATTTTTGCACAGTTACCAAAAAAGTGTGCATTGTGGTATAGGGAAGCCTCCTGCAGAATTGTTGTTTGTTAGTTGTTTTAAGAAAACCCCTGAGTCACTAAAAATGACCAATAAAAGTGAAAAAAAAATGTAAATCTTTATCCATGAAGTTATTCACCCTGGAAACCCAATTGCTAGAAATTTTAGGGACAACCTTGGACTGAAGGTGATGTTTCTAAAGTTCTAAGAGTAAGAAATCACTAAATCCACATACATAATTTTGGTAAAAAGTTATGGAAGCAACATCATGATCAGCTAATCCCTGATTTACATGTAATTCTTATAATCTACCTAAGGATTCACTTAGGTTTGCTGGATTGTTCACCCCTGTATTGAACTGGAATATGTAAATTTAGGCTGTCAAGCACTGAGACCTAAGAGGTCATTCTATACTGGAAATGGAAACTGACAGTGTGCTGTTTGAACGAGAGGGTGGAAAGTAAATGGATGAGAGAGAATATAGCAGGTACAGTGGCCAAGAACTAAAAGGTTGCAGCTATGGGCTGAAGGTGACGCTGCAAAAACTCCACTAATGTCTACCGATGCACTGATGGCACAAACTCCCATATGGGGACCACCCCTGTAGAGTGTATTGCCCAACCAGAATGTAATGTTCCTGCGACTCCAAAATATAGTTACACTGCATCATATGAAAAACTTACATCCGGGTGGTGCGTAGATTTCTTAAATAGTTATCCTAGTCGTGTCACATAGCCCAATTTTGAGAGATCAAGTACAGTTATTAAATCTCCTGATGAATTCATAATTTGTAATGGCTTATTTTTTTACCTTATGATAGATAATAATTACATGTAGCTTTTTCCCTTTTGCTGAGTATTTTTCATCGCTGAAGGAGGACTGTAAAGCATTGTGCATCAAGTAGCCAGGATGCACTATTGTTTTGGTGGGGTTCCATAAAACCAAGATGGGTGACAGCCACCACATTGTACTGCTTAAGAAATAAAGTATCATGGAGCACTGGGCCAACATTGTCTAGTCTAACACGGTCTACTATATAAGAGCACTAGTTTCTTCTGTAAAATGATATTTTTATGATAAAATAAAGTTTTGTACATACTTACCCGGCAGATATATACTTAGCTATAGTCTCCGAAGCATTCCCGAAGCAGAATTTCAAAACTCATGCACACGCACAGGTAGGTCAGGTGATTCACTATACCCGCCGCTGGGTGGCGGGAATCCATTCCTGCCACCAGATTTTTTCTTCCACCTGTCTCCTGAGGGAGGCTGGCTGGTTACATCAGATATATCTGCTTTGGTAAGTATGTACAAAACTTTATTTTATCATAAAATATCATTTTTGAATACGTGTCCCATCTGGTCAGATATATATCACTTAGCTGATTGGCACTTCTTGGAGGCGGGCAAGAGACAGCAATCACTAAAACGGGAAACAACATATGTTGTAGATAAACAAAACCATGGTTCTTACCTGATTGGGCAGAAGACTTCGTGGATACTGTTCAGAGTCTGCTTGCCTCAGGAGCTTCAGCAAGGATGTGACTCCATGACTGACAGCCCTTCTGATCGCGGGCGAATAAGATGACCACTGTTGATGCAGAGCCTATAGCGATCGTGTCAAAGGGGACTGACCCACTTACATGACCGAGCCTACCCCTGAATCGTATCAATGGGAGCTATCCCTCTTATATGACAGAGCTAGGTGTCCATAAAAGATACAAGGAACATGACAACCAATCCCGACCACCTGACCAATCCTAACCTTGTTAGTGATAAGAATTGAAAGGGGAAGCAAAACTCCACCAACCTCTTCCAACCAACCATAAAAACACAAATCACCAGGCCTTAAAAACAACTGAATTAACTAAACTAAATAGGATTGGATTCAGCTCCCTGTCCCAGCACCGAATCCGCAGATACGCATGCTCCCTAGAGAGAAGCACTTATCATAATGCTACTCTAATATCTCGTGAAGTAATGAGATGCAACGCGAGTTACACCTCCAATAAGTTGCTCTATAATAGACTGAGAGACAACGCCTTGTGAAAAGCCAAGGATGTAGCAATGGCTCTCACTTCTCGTGGTGCTTTCACCTAAGGAGCTTGAAGTGCCTATCCTCACACGAGATATGCGCTTCCTGATGACGCCCCCAATAAAAAGAAAAGCGCATTCTTTGAGATCGCTCGCGGGAAGGATCCCCTGACAGAGCACCAAAGACTTTCGAATTCTGATCCTCCCAGTAATTTCTTCCTTCTATGTAGAATTTAAGGCTCCTGACAGGCAGAGTCCTCCAACTCATGTCCTGTCACTGAAGAAAGACCTTTAATTCAAAGGTTCTTGGCCATGGTTTAGAAGGATTTTCATTCTTTCACAGAAGAATGGTTTCTAAAGGAGCATATAGCCGAACTTCTTTAAAACCAACTTTACTGCCTAAGGCTTGTATTTCACTTATTCCTCTTAGCTGAAGTGAGGGCAAGAGGAAAAGTGACTTCCTGGTGAGATCCCTGGAAGGAAGCTTGATGAGAGGTCTGAATTTCTTAGACATTAAGAATTTTAAGACTATCTAGATTCAACTGGGAGGTCAAGTCATGAATCTTCGACGCTTCAAAAGACCTTATATGATCATGAAGGTCTTTATTTTCAGAGATATTCAGGATCTCAACTGAAAACTGATGATAACATACTCCCGTAACCTTTAATTGTAGATACAGCGAGGTTGCATTGTTCCCTCAGGAAGATAAGGAAATCAGCAATGTTTGTCACAGAGGTACTGGAAGAGGATATCTTATAGGTCCTGCACCATCTTCTAAAGACCTCCCACTTCGACTGGTAGACGTGAAGGGTTGAGGATCTCCTGGTTTGCAATAGCTCTTCGCAGCTTTGTGCGAAAACCTTTCGCCTGACCAGACCTTCGATAGTCTGAGGGAGCCGGGAGATTTGAGAAGATCGCTTCCTGTGTGAAGCGATCTGGGAAAATTCCATCATATTCATTCCAGTACCTCTGTGAACCAACTGAGCTGGCCAAACGGAGCTACCAGGGTCAGTCTCGCTCCACCGTACGACGCAAACTTCTCAATACTTCTCCCAAGATCTTGAATGGGGGAAAAGCATACCCGCTTCAATCCTGTCCATTCTAGGAGAAGATCATATTGCAACTGCTCTCGGTCCGATATCGGAGAGCAGTAGTTTTTCCAGTCTTGCATTCCAGTGGGTTGCAATAGGTCGATATTCAACCTTCCCCACAGGTTCCACAGCTCGCAGACTTCTGAATGAGAGTTCACTCTGTGGAAGGACCTGATCCTTCCTGAGAAGGTCGGCCTCGCGATTCTTTCTCCCTGTACAAATCTGTGAGAGTCTGATCTTCCTCTCCTGTGCCCATATAACAGCAACGTTTTTGCCGCTTTCGCAGCGGGAGAAGGAATGTGTTCTCCCTGTTTCCTATGTAAGCCAGGGCAGTAGTGTTGTCTGAGTTCACTTGACGATTATCCTGAGACTAGAACTCGAACTTGATGAGAGCCAAATGTACCGCTGTCAGCTCTTGTTGATGTGCGTTCACCTGGTCTCCTTCCCAGGTGCCTGACATCTTTCGACCTCAGTGTTGTTCTCATCCCGAATTTTGAGGCGCTCTGAGAACAACACTAGGTAGGGCTCGGGTAACTGAAGAGACAGTCCTTGCTTAATTTTCAAGGGTCTAACCACCAGCTGAGATCCTCTTTTACCTTGTCCAAAAATTAGAACAAAGTTGTTAAGTCCTGAGACTTCTGGTCCCATCTCTCCTTTAGGTAGAACTGAAGCGTCTCAGATGAAGTTCTTCCAAGGAGACGAACTGTTCCAGCTTGAGGAAATGGTCCCCAGCAGATCTATCCATTCCTCGCCGAATGTTCTCTCCTTAGAAAGACTGTCACCTTTTCTAAGCAGCGATCTATTCTCTTCCTGGGATGGAAAGTAAAAATCCTAGAATCCATCCAATCCCCAGGTAAACAATGCCTGCTGCGGAACAACCTGGGATTTCTGTAGATTTACTAATAGTCCAAGGGACTGTGTCAGTTTTAGGGTGATCGACAAGTACTCCAGACAACTTTCCTTCGATTGAGCTCAGATCAGCCAATCGCCGAGATACATTGATATCCCCTCACTCCTCTAAGTGAAGCCAGCGTGCCACATTCCTTAAAATGCCCATGAACACTTGTGGGGTCAGGCGAAAGTCCAAAGCACAGGGACCTGGAACTGAAAAACTTTTCCTGAATCTAACCTCAGGAATTTTCTTGACGAGGGAGAATGGGAATGTGGGAAGTAAGCGCCCTGCAGGTCCAGGAGACCATCCAATCCCCTGGACGAAGAGCCGAAAGAACCAAGAGGTAGTTTCCATCTTGAACTTCGCCTTGATCACGAAGAAATCTAGACGCCAGATCCAGAACCGTTCCAACTCCCCGAGGGATTTCGAACCAGAAAAAGCCGGATTGTAAAACCCCGGGAATGGAGGTTCTGAACTGTTCTATGGCTTCCTTTTCTAGCATTTGCTCCACCGCGAAGAAGAGCGCCTGTTCTTGACGGGATCCCTGTAGCTGGCGGATAACCCCTGGGAGTTGATGTTATGGAGGACTTTCCCGAAGGGGATAAGGTAGCCCTTCTTAGAATGGAGAGGGACCAGTCATTCGCCCATCTCTGTGCCCAGACCGCGACTGTAACAGTCTGGCACCCACTGTCGATGGGAGTACTCGCTCCTCACTTAGTCCTTTTGATCGGACGAGGAAGATCTTCCTCTTCTCCGGCCTGCTTCTGAAGGAGGATCTAGACGAAGGACCACCCTGGTGCGGGCTCCTGAAAGGAGCTCCTTCTTGGCTAAAGGGACAGCAGGTCTGATCCTCTTCGGCGACTAGGCCAAAGATCCTGTGTCGCTCTTTTCTGATAAAGAGCGAAATCTCCTTCACCAAATTTGAGGAAAAAGGGGGGAGAAAGAGAGCAAACATAGAGAGGATCTCTGAAGAGGAGACACGGACTTGAGGAAAGAGCTGAATACTGACCTCTTCTCTTGAGTATACCAGCCCAATAAGGCAGCGACTCATGAAACTGCCCTCACGCTTTGTCCCAAACAAGACAAAACACTCACGGTCATCCATACACAGGAATTCGTCCTGGAGTCCTGTTGGCCAAAGCTCCAAGAGACCAATCCATAAAGTTGAAAAACCTCCACAACCTAAAAAGACCCTGAGGAGATGGTCCATTTCGCTTCATTCCCAAGTCGCCATGATGAAAGAGAAAGTCCCTGGATGAGTCTACCGGATTAGGAAAATTCATGCCTGCTGGGATGTGGGGAGCTCCCAACCCCATAGGCTCCTTTTGGTCTCATATCACACATTCCTGACTTTCCCAAAAGTTTCAAAGGGGGAGAAAACAGTCTTGCTTGCATCCTTCTTTAGATTGCATCCACTGACTCCTTTAAAGGCTTTCCTCATCGAGATCATAGGGCGCATCTTGACGAACGAAGAGGGTCTTGCTGACTTGGTGCTGTCCCACAAAGATCCCGGAGAAGGAGGGGCAGCATGACAAAGAGAATCTCCAAACTCCTGAATCAGAACCGAAGCCAACCGTTTGTAATCTGAAACTCCAGCGTCCTTAGGAGATTCCTCCTCTGATACTTCCTCCAATGCAGCAGGCGGAGAGGAAGGCTTAAAAGAAGAAGAGCGCCTATCAGGAGAAGTGAGCCTGGATGGAGAAGCACTCCTGTCCAACAAAGAGCGCCTGCCAGGAGAATGGCGCCTGACAATCGACGGCGCCTGACAGGAGAGGGTCCTGTCCACTGATGAGAGCTTCCAGAGAAGAGAGGCCCCAAAGCGCAGGACGCTTGGCAGGTGAGAGCGGTGTCTGCTGGAAGGAGCGGAGCTTGGAAGACGACGCAGCGCCTGTCCAAAGGGAGAAGGCGCACTGCAGGCGGCGCGCTGGAAGGAGGCGCCCTCCGATGATGAGCGCCGTTGGAGACGGTGCCTGTCGCGAAGAGCTTCTACAAGACGAAGAAAATGATATTTTAATAATAAATAAGGTTTGTTCATACTTACCTGGCAGATATATAGAGCTGTATTTCTCCAACCACAGAATTTAAAAAAAAATCATGTACGCAGTGTGGCCAGGTGGAAAGCTAGTACTCATTCCCCACACTGGGAGGCGGGAATCGGAACCATTCCCATTTTCTATTCAGATTTTCTAGTGCCACTGTCTCAAGAGGGGAGGCTGGTGGCACTAGTAGAGAGCATTCAGGTAAGTATGAACAAACCTTATTTTATTATTAAATATCATTTTGTTCATGAGACACTTACCTGCCAGATATATATATATAGCTGAATCCCACCTGGAGGTGGGAAGAGACAGAATAGGATTTAGGAGCAAATGTAGGCGATTGGATCGTTTCTGGTTCCTTACCTGTTAGCATAGCTGACTTCGAAGTTATCTGTCACCCAAGCCTGCTTGCTTTTCTAGAGTCTCTCCAGCAAGGTAGGGACCTATAAAGCTGGAGAGATCTAGATGACCCGTCCACGGGGCGTGGGACCACAGCCAGGACTAGACTGGGCGCACCACAGAGAGTGGCAGCATGAGCAACAACCAACCACCTGACCGACTCCATCTAAGGCAATGAACCTAACATAGGTTAAAAATCTGACGTCCATCTCAATGGCCACCCAACAACCAAAAATATAAACAACAAGATTAAAAATACCACCTAACCCCAAAGGATAGGATGAGTATTGCCCTTTCTCCCAACATCGCGGTTCGCGAAACGTATGGTCCCAGCCGAAGAGCAGTCTTCAAATGTCACTTTCATCCCAAGAAGTACGCGGTTGCAAGACTGAATTACTTCGCTAGAAGGTAAGTAAATTCAAGAATATCATTCAGGACATATTCTTTGGAAAGCCACCGGGTCGCGATAGCTCTTACCATGAGCCTTGATTTTCAGAAGTCTCATGCTTCACCTTCTAGGCAGGAGGAATGAGCCTCTAATAGTACTTTCTTAAAAGAATGCTAAGGCATTCTTAGACATGGGAAGATCAGGTCTCTCTTCAATCGTAACACCACAGATCAAGGTCTGATGAGCCTCTAGTCTTCTTGGGTCTTGGCTAAGTAGAACTTGAGCTCCTGACAGGACACAGGACTCTTTCTGACTCTCAGCCCAAGCATCTCCTGGCTAAACCTTGATCTCAAACCACTCTGGGGCCAAGGGTTTGAAGGATTTTCGTTCTTGGCTAAGAACAAAGGATTTGTATATACAGCATTAGGACCCTCTAAAGCCAATATGCTTGCTAATGGCTTGCACTTCACTTAATCCCTCAGCTGTCGCCAGAGCCGTTAGGAAGACAGTCTTCTAGTCACGTTCTTTGAGGGAAGCTGAAGACAGAGGTTCAAAAAGCACTTGACATAAGAAACTTCAGGACAACGCCCAGATTCCAAGAAGGCCCTGACTGAGGAATTTTGACAGGTCTCGGCGATCTCAGTAGATCGAATATCCTTGTTGTCGCACGTTCAGGCCTCTGTGCTTCAAAGACCGTCAGATAGCATACTCCTATAGCCCTTAATAGTCTAGACTGCCAGTTTATTCTATGCCTGAGATAAAAAGGAAGTCAGCTATTTGTGGTACAGAGGTCGGGTCGAGGAAACTCCTTTACTCCTGCACCCAGCTTCCTAAAAACAAGAGCCTTAATTTTGTACTGGTAGACCGTGATTCAAGAAGGTCTCTGGCACTGGCGATGGCCTTGCCAGCTCGAAACCCTCTGCTCTAGCCAGCTTTGTGATAGTCTGAACGCTAGTCAGACTCAGAGCGAGAGGTTTTGTGGAACCTTTCGAATGCAGTTGCTCTGGAGAAGGTCCACTCTCAGTGGAAGGCCCTGAAAGTCCACTAGAAGGCCAAGGTCTTGGGAACTAATCCGCTGCTGGCTATGCTATTAAAGTCATCCTTGCTCCTTCTGGACGTTGCAAATTTCCTTATCACTTCTCCCAGGATCTTAAGGAGGGAAAGCTGCAGAAGGTCGAGGCCTTCCAGTCCCAGAGGGCGCTCATGGCTACCGCTCCTGCCTAGTATGGGAGCAATAAAGGGGGAGTCTTGTCGTCCTGGACGTAGCAAAGAGGTCCACTAGAGGACGTCCCCATATCCTCCACAACTCTAAACATACCTCCTTGTGAAGGGTCCACTCGGTCGGTAGAAGCTGATGTTGCCGACTGAGAAGGTCCGCTCGGATATTCTCCACGCCCGCAATGAACCTCGTGAGAATTGTGACCCCCCGAGCATGAGTCCAAAGCAGGATCTCCCTCGCTAGGATGAACAGGGAACGAGATCGAGTACCCCCCTGTTTTTTGAGGTACGCTAGAGCTGTGGTATTGTCCGAATTTACTTGGACAATTCTGCCTGAAACTTGGTCTTCGAAGAATTGAAGGGCCAGAAAGATAGCACCCAATTCCTTGAGATTTATGTGCCAGACACCCGTTCCCTCCAGGTGCCTGACACTTCCTCCTCCTAGTGCTGCTCCCCATCCCCTGGACGCGCCGGAAAACAACACTCAGGTCGGGGTCGAAGACTAAGGAGAAACCCCCTTCCGGCTAGTTTTGGGCGGGCCGAACCACCACCTCAGATGATCCTGATTGTGCTGAGATATCACAAAGTCTCTTCCAGATTCTCTTTGTCCTCCAGTTCCGCCATGAAAAACTGATGCCTGAGGATAGCTCCCTAGAAATAAACTCCGAAGCAGGAAATGGTCCCCAGCAAACTCATCCATTCCTCACCGAGCATGTTTCTTTCCCTAGAAGGACAAAACTTTTCTAAGCTGTAAAGCAAAGGCCGCTCGGATGGAAAAGCTCGAAGCCACTGAATCCATCTGATCCCCAGATAGACGATGGACTGCTTCAGATCAGATGGGACTTTTCTTAGTCTACAAGAAGTCCCAGGACTTCACAAATTCAGCGGCCAAAGTCAGGTCTCCAGACACTTCGAGAAGAGGCTCGTGATGACAATCATCCAGGTAGAACGAACACTAACACCCGCCAGGTGAAGCCAATTACAACATTTTTCATGATCACCGAAGATCACGCGGGAGCAGTGCTCAAACCGAAGCAGAGAGCTCTGAACTGAAGACTGGCCCCCAGCACAAACCCTACTTCCTTGACTGAGGATGTGCTGGGAACATGGAAGTACGCATCCTGTAAGTCCAGAGACCATCCAGTCTCCTGGTCTTAAAGCCCCGAGAACTGACTGGGGCGTTTCCATCTTGAATTTTTCTTTCGAAATAAAGCGAGCCAAGACGCTATATCCAAGACCGGTCTCCACTCTCCGACTGTTTCGACTCAAGAATAGCTCGTTGTAGAACCCCCGGAGAATCCAACCAGAACTTGTTCCACTTGCTCTCTTCTCTATCAACTGCTCCAGGAGGTTCTAAAAGACCTGTTGCTTCTCTCGTGGTAAGAAGGCGACAGATCCCCAAGACGTGCTGGTGCAACATGAGAAAGGATCTTGTAACCCTTTCTCAGAAAACGACTTAGCTACCATAAGGTCCGCCCTTTCGCTCTCCAGGCTCCCAAAATAAAAGAAGCCTGGCCTCACTGGTGTCTGGAGGCGTATGAGTCACTTTTTCCCTTAGGTTTCAGGCCGCCTTCAGAAAAGCCTCAAGGAGACCATCTAGAGGAAGAAGTTCCTCCGCAAAGGGCTTCTTCTTCCTGGCGGACAAAACTGGAAGCTGAAGAAGAAGCTGGAGGACGCCTCAAGAATGAGCCAGTAGATCTTGGCGTGGCCTCTCCTTAAGACTTGAGGAGATGTCCCGAATCAAAGACTGGGGAATGATGGTTGACAAAGGGGCTAACAATAACTCTGCCTCTTTGCGAAGGAGACAGACTTAGATGTGAAGTCGCAAACAAGGCCCTCTTTCTTTGAGAGGCCCGTGACCAAAGTGAGACGCTCAGTTCTTCAGATCCATCCCTGACTGCCTTGTCCATACAGTTAAGTGACACTAGAGAGCTCCCAGGCTAATTGAATTAGAGTTCAAGCTTAAGATCTAAAGCTCCCAAGCACCAGTCCAAAAATTAAACATCTCCATGGTGCGGAAGAGACCCTTGAGATGATGATCTGTCTCTGACAAAGTCCAAGAAACCTTAGCAGTAGACAGATGCGACCTTCTGGGAGCGTCGACAAGACTGGTGAAATCCCCTTGAGAAGAGGAAGGAACTCTAGGACTGATATCCTCTCCCGTCTCATACCACATACCAGCCTTGCCGGAAAGCTTAGGGACGAGGCACTGGCGAAGAGGTCTCTGCCATGGGACTCGCTCCTCCATCCACACGCTGACTTTCTTAAAGCCCTCTTGTCGCCAAATCAATATTAAAACCCGCTTCCCTCGCTTGGAAGAAGCTAACTGAGAAAAACGGAGAGAGAGGAGCCGAGAGTTAAACTGTCTCCGAATGTCTTTAAGCAATCCGGTCAAAACTTGATAATCGGAAGTAGAGGAAGCAGACGAGGGCTCGACGTCAGCAGGATCCGATTCGCCAGAAACCTCTCCCGCCACAGCCGGAGAAACAACCGAGTCACCCAACACTTTAGGGGAACGAAGGCGTCTTGAGGTCCGATACACAAGAAGAGATTCTCTTTCCCAGACGAAAGAGAATGCTCCGGTAACGCCTGAAGAGCAAACCAAGGGACGCCCTGAGAGCGCCCTGAGAGCGCCCTGAAGAGCGCCCACACGGCGCCCCGCCCAAAAACCAGAAGAGCCGCCCTGCACAGAAGCTGCCCTGAAGAGCGGTAACCGCCGCCCCGGAAGCAGTCGTGAAGGCCACGACGGGAACTTGAGAGCCAAGAGGGTGGACAAGGCGACGACACAGGAGATGGAGATCAAGAAAAGGAGCAGGAGAAGGAGACTTCTGACCTCTTTGACAGGCAATAAGTCCCTTGCGACGCACGAGGAGCAGAGTCCTCTCAGCAATAAGAGAAGACAACTGCCGCTGCATTTCAACAAAAATCTTCTTAGATGGAGAAGAATCAAAGTCTGGGAGACAATCCTGTGGGGAAGACGGCGGGCTTAGGGGATCGCTTTCTTCTTTCCTCAGGTGCAGAAAGAAGCCCCAGAGCGACTGGGGCGCTTCAGAAACGTCCTCATCAGACGAAATCAGTCCTCTTCATGTGGAAAGCTTCAGATACTAAGCAGACGTAAGAAGATCACTAGAAGCCGCCCTCTTGAACACAGCTCCTCTTCAGAGGACGGAGTCCTTTACGAGTTCCACCTCACGAGGAGGACTGGAGGACGAAAGTAGTCCTTGAGGTAACGCGTCCGCACCCATCTCTGGCAGCCTGGGAAGCGACAACAGGACCCGCCGAAGGACGCCAGGATCGGTGGAAGCCCCGTAACCTTCTCTTGGCGTGCTTTCGACATGCCTCTCCTGAGTCCTGGGAGTCTGACAGCGGTCCAGGCCTAGAAGCATTATGGGGCCGATCTGACGCCCCCTCCACAACACTGGGGGGAGCACTACACTTCACAACACTTTGAAGAGATGTCACTTGTTTTCGAGCGCACGGATGGAATTCATGACTCTCGCTGGTGGGCCAAACCTCCGCAGACACAACATCAGGCCCAAGGCAAACCACAGGACAGGTGCAACATCAACTACATGATTATCAGGAGAGGAAATAAATCTGACTTCTTGCACACACTCCTGGGAGGAAGACCTCCTGACTCCTGTCACGCTCCAACTCATGCAAATATACGAATCATAAGACTTCCAGCTCGTGATCCGATAAAGGTTCACACTCCTTACATCGATCATCTATTAGACAAACATGCCCCTACACTCAAGCAAACCGAGTGAGGGGCTCCACTGCTTTCGTAGCCTCACCTTACAATCACTCATGCAACATACACTAAAACTAGCAGAACTAGAACCAGACATATTTAAAGAGTAGTCATAAGCAAAAATCAACAATAGTCCAAAAAAGCGCAGCAATCCACAGTCCAAGATCCAATACCAAAAGTCAAGAGAATACTTAAGTGGAAATATGCAAGTTAACGAAATCCAGAGGCGGAGGTACTGTAACAGATGTTAACAGTACCGGCGACAGAGAAAATCTGAATAGAAAATGGGAATGGTTCCCCGATTCCCACCTCCCAGCGGGCGTGGAATGAGTACTAACCATCTGGGCCAGCACTGCGCAGCCGCGAGTTTTGAAATTTGGTCGGATTTCGAGAAATACAGCTATATATATATCTGGCAGGTAAGGTCAGAACAAACTTCATAGAAGGAAGTTTGGCAGAGAAGAGCTGACGAGTTGGAAGAAGAGGTTCTGGAACTCTTAATAGGAAGAAAGTCATCCTTCCTACGAGACAAGGTGTATCCTTTGCAAGAGATCCAACAAGTGCCGATAACTGCTCCTGGAGGCCGATCAAAATCTTCTTCGTCGAATCCTTAACTCCTGCTGGAGAGGAGGAGGGGGATCTACGAGCTCTCTTCCTGACTATAGGAGAATCCTCCGGGAAGCGCTCAGGGCTCGAGTCCAAAAGCTCTACTCTAGGAGCCTTCCAGGATCTCTTCAGAGGGCGCGACTCCTCAGCCGAACTCCAACCGCGCCTCGGAGAAGACGCGTCAGACGACAGAAATACTTCTTCAGGATGCCTTTTCTATGGCGACCAAGGCAGCCTGGGACGAACTACAGGATCTGCCAAGGACGCCTGATCGTTGGGGATGCTCTGCATCCTCCTGCGCTTTCACATTCTCCTCCACTGGTCCTGGGAGTTTGGAAGAGGCTCCAGGCCTAGGAGCAATGCGGAGCCGATCAGACGCCCTCCACTGCACTGTGATACTGCACATGATTTACTATCACTTTACCTTCCTTCATCAGACGCAGCTGCGTATTTCATCCTAAGAAGTTCCGCTTTCATCGCAGCCATTTCAGAGGACGAATCCACAGGTTCGATGAAGGGAGAAGGGCTGAAACCAAATGATTAGGAGAGTCTAATGTGGCTAATCTTACTGCAGCCAGCAGAGCGAGACCTACTGAGCTTCTGGAGGAAGCCTTCCTAACTCTATCCTTTCGGTTTTCTTCAACAAGAAGTTTAAACCTTCCATTCTTGATCAGACAACTTCACCCTTGCACCTATTGTCCTGGCGAACAATCATTCCCTACACCTCATACATACAGTGTGAGGGTCTAATAAGCTGCAACCTCAATTTTACACTCTTGCCTAGCACACACATCGAACACAGGCTAAACATTAACATCAGACATCTTAAGTCGAACAATCCAAAAAGCAAATCCAAAAACAGTCCACAATAATAGCGTATGCCAAACCAAAGCATCCAATACGTCACCAAAATCAGGCTAAAACAGATCCTCAGCAAGCGAAACGAAATCAAAGCAGGAGGAACTAACAACAGATGTTGCCGAACCAGCGACAGAGAAAATCTGATTAGAAAACTGGGATTATTCATTCCGCCACCCAGCGGCGGTATGGTAGATCACCTGACCTACCTGTGCGTGTGCCGCGAGTTTTGAAATTCTGTCGGGAACGTCGGAGACTATAGCAAAGTATATATCTGACGGGTAAGTTGCATGTACAAAATTACAAATTTTCAAAGTGACACCATCTACTAGGTTAAGTGGAGGGTCAAGAGGGGACCAAGCCCCCTAGGCCATGTAGGATTAGATTAAGTCATAACCCTATCATTTATTTCCAATTTACAATAACCATAGATTAGGGTTCAATGGGGTAATCCAGGAAGGCAAAGCTCCTCCAGCCTGGTAAGGACCTGTGCTTAGTTAAGTCAGGTGGCAAAACTATGTTTATTTCACCCTTATTTCAATTTATGTTTGATTAGGCTGGGGCAGGGCTGCTGTGATAGGACCCAATGCATTAGGATCAAATACATCCCTGTAATTCACACCTGAGCCTTCCGCACCCAAAACTCCTGGTTCCCACTTTGGTTCCTCCATAATTACAAGACACAGGGAGGTCAAGCATCATCAAAACTAGTAATTCACTACCAAGATGACTGTCACAGACACTCAAAAACTCACTAAAGCACAAGACAATCATATTTTCAACTCTGGAATGCAATTGTTTCAAATAAAAACTGACTTGGAGATCTTCACCACTAGGGCCAGGAATATAGGCTACTTGGCACCCTAGGTTAGGTTAGGATGCATATCTTTAGCCTAACCGTACGTGCAATATTTTCATGCTTCGTAAATTTTTTTATTATTATCGTTGAACTATGTAATTTTTTCCAACTGATTCTTTTGTAATTTACATATTGCATTTTTTTCTATCAATATCTATGAATAAATAACAAATGGTTTGTGACAGCCACAGTTATAAATGCATAAAATGCAAGACAGGCTAACCAGTAGAGAAAAATGGTATAGGAAATTGACTTTTCCTGTAGTATTTTGATTACCTATTAGTAATTTACCATTTTTTTGGCAGTTGACTGTAATTAACCTGTAATTAACATCAGAACAGGTGTTTTCATATGCTGGCCATCCTGGAATGCTATCACGCCTACACAGTACTATGGGGTAGGTTTTGGTAAAATGTGGTTTCCTTCACCGGACGGTTCGGGGGGCTAGGTTAGGTTACGGTATATTAGGTTAGTATAGTTCCTTTGGTAATAGGTTTCCTTAGCCAATCCCTTCTTGAACATATGGCTCCCTAATGACTTGTGCATGCACAGAACCATTCTGCAGCAATTTCCTTCTAACTTGACGTTTTCTACAGTTTTTTGGTTGCCAATTATGGATTCATCTTTAATTTTTGTCACACGAATGTAATTAACCTGTAATTAATCCCTGAAGTCCATCCAACAAGGGATTTCCATAAGCGATCTTCACAAGACAGCACGGGTACATCTGTTTGGAACGGTTCACATGCCGTCCAGCAAGTGCAATAACTTGTTAACGTATGGGTCTCCCCCACCCGGCCAGTACTAAACACGGCGAAGGGACATTCCATCCTGCCGATGCCAGTACTAAACACAGCAAAATGCATTTAACTCCCTCCTGTTGGTGAAAGGCTCCCTCTCGTTTTTCCCCTCCAGCGGGGGCCTCCCCAACGTAAACATGTCCGCTCCATTTCTGTGTTCTCCCCCAACCAAAACCCAGAATTCCCACAATCCCCTTTACTGTTGAGTAGTTAGGGGGCAAATAACAGTTGGCTGACAACAAACTCACTGCCAGTATCAGACGCCCTAAAAGTGTAGAAAAAACCATTTTCCAAGGTAAAAACAGGCGCATAGCTAGTACTTAGAATTGGCCCATTCCATAACAACAACATGGCAGTCCATGCGGGCCTACCCTGCAGTTTTACCAGAAAAATATATAGTTCATGTGGGGTATTTACATTGAAAATCATGTAGCATAGCATTAAAGCTGTGTATTTAGACTTGATAGGCTATTGTGAACAGCAGCTCTCAATCTTGGCTTAACAGGGTAGAGCACGAGGCCCTTAGTCTAGGCCTAACTTCAACCAGTACGAAACTGCCTGGCCTTGCTACTGCTTCAATATATTTAGCCTCTCCTTCTGTCATAAGCTACTTGGGTAAAATTACATAAAAATCTTTATTTAGCAAACGTATATTAAATGCCGCACTCTGACAAGCAGCCAATAGCACGACCGTCAAATTGCGTGAGATTACATTTGAATATAAGAGAATTTCAGGCGGCCGAGTAAAGAGTAGAATATTCCACAATGCAAACTCAGCTTCGCCTGACTAACCCCTTATATCATCAAGAATAAATACTGAAAAATGTTCATTAGGCATCACGCTTATTTGAAACGACTTTCTTAAAATTCCCGAGACCACCTGAAATTCCAGAGTGAAATAAAAATAGACTCGCCACCAACTCTCTCTCTCTCTCTCTCGTCTCTTAGAAAGGGACATTTCCCTACCGAGAGATTTCTCAACAGTACATCTAACACATCAATAACATGACCCAACTTCATGACAGTTAATTTCCACATATCCCTAATAAGGATTCAGTCGTCAAGAAACGTTTAACAATTGATGGTTTACTTCTTATTTACCTTGACGTTAGGTAGCAGGGGAGCACGACTTTCTCACTCTGTCACTGTTGTTGCCGTTGGTACGAGCCTACGAGGTCGAGGAGCATTGCTTTGTCTGCTGTGCTGCTGCCATCTATAAAACCACGCAATCGAAGCCAGTTAAATGTATAATCGTTTTCAAAATTACGTTTGTAATCCTCGTTTGCCTTTTATCATCCCATCAGATGTATATTTGTTAATACCAAGGTAACTTAAAAAACAAGTATTTTTACTTATAAAAGCAAGTATTCCTATTTATGCTGTCGGAATATACAACGCTAGCAAACATTAGGCCTTGAGCCAGAGGTAGCATACAATTAAAATATATATGATCTTTATCATACCACTGCCATTTCCACGATTCTCCTCTCACGTTTAAGTGCGGTACCAAAAGGAACGAAAGGCCCCTGATCATAAGAATGAAGGTATTGTCTTTGTTGTTTGGTTAACATGTTTAATTCATATATGTTCTGTTATCTGGCGCGTATTCTGTTCAAATTCCGCAAAGAAATTCCTACGAATTCATATACGTTTTGTCATCTTCTGGCGCGTATTCTGTTTAGTTCCGCAAAGAAAATTCCTACTGACTCATATACGATCTGTCATCTGGCGCGTATTCTGTTCAGTTCCGCAAAGAAAATTCCTACTGACTCATATACGATCTGTCATCTGGCGCGTATTCTGTTCAGTTCCGCAAAGAAAATTCCCACTAATTCATATACGGTCTGTCATCTTCTGGCGCGTGTTCTGTTCAGTTCCGCAAAGAAAATTCCTGTTAATTCTGTTCTGAGGTCAGAAGTGAGACTGATTCTCTATTGTTCACGGCAGGTACTAATAATGCGAAAAGCAGACGACCTGCAGGCCCCCGCTGCGTCGGTACAGAATTGTTTGTTGAAAGTATGAAATGACATATAGGCTACAGAGCATTACAGACCATGTAATAAGGTATTAAGAGGACAGACAAAGATATGATGAGTATCATGAATAGGCCGTAGAATGATACATATAATGAGACACAAAGAATCTGAAACAATAAGTGACAAAGACGACATGATTAATGTACAAATGCAGAGGCAACACATGGAACGGAGAGGCGGTTTGACGCCCTTACAATACTCCCCCAAGACAATAATTATGCGAGAAATTATTGGATGACACATCAATCGCGGAGGCGCTGCGGCAACTTGAGTGGGCCACTACTTCTTGAGAACTGCGGGCGGGGTGTGGGTGCAACCTCTGGTTCTGGCGCGGGCTGTTTCCTGGGCAGACCTGGACCTCTTTTCGGCGTGGGGGCGGCTGTTCCTGCGGAGTGTTGCTGAGGGGGAACTCTGGGTCACTTGCCTGTCTCCTCGCTGATTTCGTTGTCCAACAGGAACGCTGGTTTTAGCCTGTCAATCATTACCCAGTCCTCACGCTTGTGGATGTCCAGCAGGAATGCTTTAGGCCACTTTCGATGACTTAGCCCCTGTAGGACCTGGTTAAGGGCGGCCGACAAGCATCCACCTGTCGAAGACAGGCGCAGGAGTCTGGCGCGGGGGTGGGTTGTATCTGCTGGTCCTGTCGGTGAAGGTTCTATGGCAGGGAGCGAACTTCCATGAGAGTTCCCTCAACCTCGGGAGGGGCGTATCTGCGCCCCAGCTGACAGCGGGAAGAATTCTCCAGGCACAACCAGTGTTTCCCCGTATACTTTTTTGGTCAGGGAGGCGTTGCCATCTGCTTTAGGTGTGGTGCGAAGACCCAAGAGGACCCAGGGGAGCTGTGTATTCCAGTTCTCGTTGGTGCAGTGTGCCATGAGAGCTGCCTTAAAAGAGGGGTGGGCTCTCTTGATCATGCTGTTCACTGCAGGGTTGTACGCCATTGTGCTGTGCAGCTTCGAGCCCATCAGACGTGCCAGGGAGACCCAGAGTTCTGAGAGGAAGGCAGGGCCCCTGTCCATGGTGATGCTATCAGGCACTCCGAAGCAGCTGATCCAGCTGGAGAGAAGGGCCTCTGCGCATGACGTTGTGGATTCCTCCTTATTGGGGCTGCTTCGGGCCAATGGGTGGAGCAGTCTATAATCATCAGGAGGTATCTTGCTCCTCCAGACTGCGGAAGGGGGCCAACGACGTCGATGTGGAGCGCTGACATGGTTGGGGAAACTCGCCGATCCCTGATTCCATGTGGCAAGATGTTTTGCTTGTCTGGCACACTATGCAGTTCCTCGCCCAACGGCGTACGTCCTTGTTGATACTGTGCCAGACGAACTTGTTGGTCATAAGGCACGCCGTTGTGTGCCCTGAAGGATGGGAGAGACTGTGTATCACGTCGAACACCTTCTTTCTCCTCGAAGCTGGCACAAGGGGGCAAGGGTGGCCTGTTCTGGTGTCGCAGAGGAGTGTAGTTCTGGGGTTTCCTAAGGGCACGTCTTCCCACTTCGGTGCCATCAGTGATGTTCTGTAGGCTGCCGTTTCAGGGTCCGCTGCTTGCTCCTTCACCAGGTCTTTCTAGTCGATGCCAAGCTGGAGGGAGTTTATTTCTACTCTCAACAGGGCATCGGCTATTGGGTTTTTTCTCCCAGGGACATATTTGATGATGCAGCCAAATTCTGAGATGGCGGTTAGGTGCCGCTGCTGTCTTGCCGACCGTGTATCTCCCTGCTTTGTGAAGGTGTGTACCAGGGGTTTGTGGTCTGTCAGGATGGTGAATTCAGTGCCCTCCAGCAGGTACTTAAAGTGCCTTATGGCCTGGTAGATAGCCAGCAGTTCCTGTCAGCGCCAGCTGTTTTCTCACAGAACCACGAAGAAAGCCAAGGGGGCTGAGGGGCCGCTCACCACCTGCTCCAGTACCTCACCACATAGGTATGTTGTTGGTGTCCGCAGCCAACCTGAGGGCAGCCGCGGGCTGTGGTGCGTCAGAGTCGTGGCACTGGCAAGGGCTCCTTCATTTCCGAATGCCTTCTGCCGCAGAGTTTCAGGCCGCGCTTTGGCTTTCCCTTCAGGACTGATGGTGGGTACATGATTCAGGTGATGTTGGGGATGAACTGCCTGTAGTAATTTATCATCCCCAGAAACTCCTGCAGGGCCTTGATGTTTTGGGGTTCTGGGAACTTCTCTACGGCCTTCACCTTAGATGCCATCAGACGTGCTCCTGCAGGTGAGATTTCGTGTCCGAGGAAATCTATTTTTTCCTTCCCGAAGATGCACTTGTTTAACCTCACCACTAGGCCGCTCTCCTGTAGATGTTTTAGAACTGCCCGGACGTGTCAAAGGTGTTCCTTGGGCAACCTGGAGAAAGACTTCAGATGTCAACGATGTAGTGATGGTGAAGGTAGTGTCCTCCAAAATGGTGTCCATCAGCTTTTCCGAATGTGGCACCTGCATTTCTGAGACTAAAGGCTGAATAGAAGAATGTATAGGTCCCGAAGGGTGTTATCATTGCGGTGTTTGGGACGTCATCGGGGTGCATAGGGACTTGGAAATATGATTTGAGCAGGTCCATTTTGGAGGAGATCTTTGCCCCATGGAGTGTGCTCGTCAGGTCCCGCATGTTTGGGAGGGGTGGTGGTCTGGTGTCATGACTGCGTTTAGGCGGCGCTATTCTCCGCATGGCCTCCATGAACCATCTGCTTTCTTTACCATGTGAAGGGGTGATGCCCACGGGCTTGATGCTGGCGGATCTCTGTGAAGGCCCATTTGGTGTCTTAGTTTTTGTGGGGACAGGCGCGAACTTCGAGCAGGCCTGTTGTGGTGATGACGGAATATGCTGTGCTTTGCTGAAGCCCCTGGTGACTGTCTTATCTGGTTAAACACGGCCTCTGAAATTCCTTGTAGGAGGGACGTAGCTGCTGAGGCTGTGGAGCAGGTGGCGGGCATCCCTGGTCCTTTGGCGAGCTGGTGGGAGTGGCAGGTTCCTGTGTCCAGTAGTCGTTCCCTTCCGACATCGACAAGAAGTCCGTGGTGTCCTAGGAAATCTGCACCCAGCAGCGGGAACTTAACATTCTAGCTGTCATGTAATAGTGGTATCTATGTCCAGGATGGAGATGATCCACGTGGCCGTATGTGCAGATGTGGGTGTCCCGTTTGCTGTGATGAGGGCGTTTGTTGAGTCAGATTTCTTCTTAAGATCTTCCTTTGCTGGCAGGAAGACAGACTGTATTGCCCCCGTGTCTACCAGCAGGTGGTGCTTGGAGATTCCATCTTTGATGAAAAAGCCTGCTGGTCGGGGGGAGATCAGTTTTGCAGCCACTGCTGTTACTTGTGACTGCTGAAGTCGTTTTTTGGAAAGGAACAGGGGTGTTTGCAGTACTTTGCTTTGGCTCCAAATTTCTTGTGGTAGAAGCACCACGGTGCAAATGATTTCCCTCTGTTCTCTTTTGGTTTCTTTTTGAAAACGATGTTATCTCTCTGTCGTCGTTGTTGCTCTCCATCAGGCTGCAGGCTTCCAGGGCGGCAGATGCAAGGGTGGTGGCATGTTCTGGGCGATGTCTATTAATGTCCTGGTGTTGAGGGTATCGGCGTCCCTTATCTGGATCCTCACTACCTGCGGGAGGCGTCGAAGGAAGATCGCCCTTGCGAGGTCGATTTTCCTTGTCCTCCCGTTCTCATCTCAGCCTGGTAATGTTATGAGCCCCTGCAATTGTCCTAGGCCTCTCTGGGTAATGCTTCTCTGAGGGGCTGGGATGCCAAGTCGCGTGTGCACTGTGCTCTTTCCGTCACAAGCATGGAGTAGGTCTTGATTAGTTTATCTTTTAATGCCGCGTATGTAACTTCGTCTGCATGCACATCGAGCCAGGGGGATATTCTGTTGAACACCTCTACCGGAGTGCCACCATGGTGATGTCGGACTTGCTTGCATCATCTGTTATGCGCACCATGTGGAAGTGTACTTCTGCGCACTGGAACCATGATGCCGTGTTTTCGCGCGAAAACTGAGGGAGTTTGACCGCATCTGCTTTTGTCAGCGAGAGAGGCGTACAGATGATGCTCACATGTTTGCATTTAATTTCATCTTCTGCCATCTTTACTTCTCATGCACCAAAATGCAGGAAAATGCGCTGTGTTGAGTCCGTTAATGGTGCTGATTGTAGTGCCAAAACGTTCCCTTTGTTGGGTACTCCATATTTAGTCTGTTAATGGCACGGTTTCCGCCAGGGAAGAAGCTATCGAGGCCTAAACTTGATGCCATGTTTAGTCCGTTAAAGGCTCTCTGGATGGTAGGCTGTGGCCGTAATTAGTCCGTTAATGGCTGGGCCAAAACTGCGCTACCTGTTGCTTCCCGTGGTCACCAGTGTGAGGTTCAAAAAAGGCCAGAAGTGAGACTGATTCTTTATTGTTCACAGCAGGTACTTATAATGCGAAAAGCGGACGACCTACGGCCCCACGCAGTGTCCGTACAGAATTGTGTTTGTTGAAAGACAAAATGACATACAGAGCATTACAGAACATGTACAAGGCAGTATATATATATCGGCGAATAGGCCGTAGAATGATACATATAATGAGATACATAAAGAATCTGAAACAATAACAAGTGACAAATACAACATGATTAATGTACAAAAGTAGACCGAAACATATGGAATGGAGAGGCGGTTTGACGCCCTTACACTGCCATCTTCTGGTGCGTGTTCTGTTCAGTTCCGCAAAGAAAATACCTACTAATTCATATACGTTCTGTCATCTGGCGCATATTCTGTTTAGTTCCGCAAAGAAAATTCCCACAGACTGTCTCTCTCCAGTCTTTTCCAAAACAAGTGTTTATTTGCCGTTTTGAGGGATGGCTTCCATAAATGCCAAAAATATTAGTTCAAAACAATGCTTGTAAAACTACTGCGTTGTAACACCCGCAAATTATAGATTATCAATCTATAGACTAATCTTCCTCTCTGGGCTCTGGTTTCTCAGTAAGGACTCCAAGTTCTTGTTACAACGTCACCTTAACAAATTTGATTTCCCCTTCCCATTTCTTAGTTTATTCTCGGAGTATTGCGATGATAGCAGCATTCATAGATTTAGGACCGAATCTCTGCATGAATTTCCTATAATGTAAACTACTTACGTCATCTGTAAACGGTTTATCTCACACATTGCAAGTGAATTTCTTTGGATGAGTAACTGTGACAAATTTGTATGCCAGATGCTGCTTGAGGATCTTAAATTGTGCTTTCTCGCCCTTCTATCGCGAGACGCTATTGATTTTACAGCAGTTGTACACGTAAACTGCTGGTAAAATTGAGCACAGTACAGTGATAATAGATTTTGTGCAAAATTGAGGAACAACATAAAAACACCAGTTTGCGGAAATCAAACACTGTTTTGCTGTTTGTGTAGAAATTTCCAACATCATGCAAACATGCAGAGTCACCCGAGTATCTATTGTGTTTCTTGACTGTCAGAGAAAGTGAACATTTGTGTGTGTGTGTGTTTTTTTAGTAACAAAGAATCTCTATCTTTCCTTAACCTTTTGGAACACTCGGACTGAATGACGCCGCCCTTCTCACCTCTTTAGCAGGAAGGCTGTCAAGTTCTGCGCATTTTCATCAAATGACAGAAATATTGAATCTTTTAGTTTTTTGGAACTTCAGTCAGCCCCTGCTTAATCAAATGAGCTTTGAATGAGTTGCGTCTTACACTAAGTATAAAATTAATTGAGTAGGCTACTTGTCCGGAGTGATGAAATTGTTTTGAGGTGACATTTGGTGGTGAGCAGCCGCACAGCACTATGGCTTCCTGGAAAATTTTCTGAATAATTCTGAGCCACCTACCCACATTTGACACTGAGCGAGGTAATGTATTGGAAATTACAAAGTATACTGATTTTGGTCTCGCCGATAGGCAGGGCAGCGTAGTGAGAGCTGAAACTCCATAGCCTGAAAGTCCCATGAATTCCACTGCTTGCATCCTTGCTTGTATCAAAGGTATTTGACTGTGAAGTTGTTCTGACTGAACTACGGCAAACAGTGCCACTATATGTTTTAGTCAGCAATCCTAATTTCAACATGAAGGAAATTTTTGTAACTGGTAGAAATGGCTCAGAGATTTTTATAAACATGGATTCGTCATAGGCTTGGAGGAGAAGACAAAGAAATGCATGCTCTACTTCATTAATTAAGATTCAGGTAATATACAAATAAATAATAGTTTCATGATGGCAGGAGGAAAGACGAAGAATGTGATAATGTTATTGAGGAATTTGAGGAATGTTTAAAAAAAATACGAAGAGTTTCTAAATACAAGTTTTTTCCACAAAAACTAGCATTGCGTAAAAAAAACGTTATCGTCTTGGGTGCGCACTGACGGTATTGTCTACATCACTGCAGAGCCGTCTCTATACACGGCCCTGTATCATTGGTGCAAAAATCTAAAGCAGAATTATTTATCATCTGCTTCTAAGGCGAGAAATGGCGTATAATGACGTGTGTGTGTGTGTGTGTACATGAGACCGCGACAAAGTAAAATATATGGTCATACAAAATTTTAGGTCAAAACATTATAATTCAGATGATCTTACTCGTTACCATGTAGCTGTTTGGGACAGTTGCAAATCTAGGCTCAATCCAATTACTTTTTTCCAGCTAATGGACAAGCAGGAAAGAAATAAAAAAAAATATAACTTTCCTAAGTTATATATATATATATATATATATATATAGAGAGAGAGAGAGAGAGAGAGAGAGAGAGAGAGAGAGAGATCATGGGGAGAAGGGTTAGTCATGGATGGTGGACGTGGGATGTAAGAGAGCAGTGTGATGCGAATAGGTAGTGTGAGAAATGTCGAACATGGGCTTGGAAAATGGGATAGGTGTTTTGGCGCAGAAAAGGAAGTGTTGTGTAGGTGTGGGAAACGAAAGGGGGTATGCAGATGTAGGAAACTGATGATGTTTACGTAATGAGAATTAGATATCAAGTGAGCATTTTGCACACAAAAAAATGTACCCATATGGAGAACATGTACAGTAGGTGACTTATTGCTGCCAGACAAACTGTTCCATAAAAAAGTTGATATTTCAGAACGTTCCATGGGCAAATCAGAAAAGATTTTTCAGAGATCAGTCTAGGTAGTCACCCATGAATTGTTTAAAAGTCAAAATAAAAGGCAGTGACTTTGGAAACCAAGCTGGGGTGGTTCTCGACAAGCTGTGTGAAGGGGTCTGGAATAAGAAATAGCAGAAGAGTTTGTGATGCAGATTCAGTGGAGCAGAAATAACATTAGAAAGGGCCATGGATGTCTCCAGAATATTAGGGAGTACACCCAGCCAATCTTTTACATGCATTACAGACTTTGGGAGGGGACGGGAAGACAGAGAAGCCGAGGAAACCATCGTCATTTATGAGGCACATACAGAGGTAGGGGTGGGGAGTGATATACTCCAAGATGCAGATCACAAAGTAGACCATAAGAAATAAATTTAGCTTCATTATAAGCAGACAGGCCATTATTTTATACGAGCTTGGCGTGCGCTACGCCCGTTGAAACTTGGTGCTGCTGTCTCCCCTACCCTCCCCATCCCCTACCGACCCGGCTCCCATTCGGGAAGGATAAACATGTTTGCAGGTGGGTGGTCAAGGTCTCCCCTACCCTCCCGTTCAACTACCTACCCCGCCCCAACATGGAACAGACAACCCGGTTTGCAGGGTCTGGGTGGCTTTGTCATGTCTCCCCTGCTGTCACCCGAGGGAGGACAAACAAGATCCACTCGGATATCATTGTTATCGACCATTTCAAAAGTTGATTGATCATTATTTTTAGGAAACTGAGGCACAGTTTATCAGTAACTGAACCTTTTTGTAGGGAAACATTTTTACCATTCACCAGGGACAAAAACATTATTTAATCGGAACTTATAAAATTAAAATGATTGTTAGGCTGTGGGTAATGATTGAGAACTGGAATTTTTCCTGAGGCATCATTTAGCAAGAACCTAAATAATCTTACTAACAGACGGATTTATCATTTTATAGGAACCGAAATATCTTTTATCAGTAACTGAACCTGTTAGATCCCATTTGCCATTTGATAGGAACTGAATAGTTATTTAATAGGAACTTTACCATAATTGCTGCGAGGAAGATTATAATTACCGAGAACCAAACCGTCATTTATTAATATTGACTCTCCATGTAGTTGGAAGGTCTCTTCCGTTTAACGGTATTTGAAATTGTTCATATAAAAATCCTATTTGTTAATTAACAGAACTCGAAATATTATTTAGCAGGAGGTTGCACATCATTAGTAGAATGACCACCATATAGTGGGAGCTGAAGCACTATTTAGCAGGACCTTAAACATCATAAATATTAGAAGTGTTAGTATTTTATAGGAAATGAAGCACAGTCTATTAGTAATTGAACCTTTTTGCAATAGGATCTTATTTACATTTAACAATACTGAAGCATTATTTAGCATGATCTTAAATATCGTTATGATTAGATGAATTTATAATTCAGTAAGAACTGTACCCACAAAAGGAAAGAAGCAATCTTAACTAGGGACTTAAACATCATTATTAGAAGATGAATAATTTTGAAGGAAATTTAGCATCTTTTCTTTTATTTAGTAACCGAACCTTCTTGTCGAGGGTCCATCCCATGACAGTAGCAGGAACTTACGATTTTAAACTAAGATATACTTACTTTACTTACGATTCTGTAAGAACTAAAGCATCTTGTATCAATATTATCAGTAGCGAATCTTCACCTTGTGAGCACTAAAACATCTTTTCTCAATAACTATCTTTTGCACTAAAAGCCTCTTTGCCATTCAACAAAAAATTAACCCCGTAGGAGCTAGTGCCGTCAGTGCACCTCATGTGGTGCACTTTACGCATCACTTAAGGCTCCTTGCAGCGTCCCTTCGGCCCCTAGCTGCAACCCCTTTTGTTCCTTTTATTGTACCTACGTTCGTATTCTCTTTCTTATATCTTTCTTTCCACCCTCTCCTATCAACTGTTTCATAGTGCAACTGTGAGGTTTTCCTCCTGTTACACCTTTCCAACGTTTCTACTCTTAATTTCCCTTTCAGCGAGGAATGACCTTGTAAAGTCCCCGCTCAACGCGTTCTCTGTAATGAACATCCTGTTTTCTGCGGTGCCTTCACATTTGGCCTGGGGTCGACTGAACACATACTATTACCATTAATATTGTGAATTGTGAATTGTATATTTTATTGTCTGTTCAAATGACCATGCATTATGTACATGTAACGGAGTATTTTTGTAACACATCAGACATTATTAATCATTATGTTTTCTGTATGTACCTGTCCTGTTTTTTGTAGAGAAATAGTTTGACCTCAGGTCACCTGTAAATCTTTGTACCCGCGGTCTCTGCGAAGTACGCAGACGTCCGCACGCCGCTTTATAAGTGGATAGCTTCATCAATAAACTATTGCGGGCTGCTTGAGGAGCAAGAGCCCGTGCTGGCACAAGGCCAGCTAAATCTAAAACAACATCAATAAACTAGCAGTACTTGTGTTCCTGCTCATTATTTTGCACCTCTCTCACAACCTCATAGGTCTCAGTACTTGGTCTTGGTCCTAAATCCTACATTATATTCTATTTACCAAAAATTAAATAATTATTGAGTGGTAATTTAAAAATAATCACTAAGATAGGGATCATCATTTCGTACGAACAGAAGCACCTGTTCCCAGTAACTCAACGTTCCAATAGTCGGAACTAATTGCCATTCAGCTGAGACCGGAGCGTTGAGTAAGGTCTTGAACATCATTAAAAATATGTTGATATTCATTTTCTAGGAATGAAGCAGGTTTTATCAGCAAATGAACCTTTCTGCCATGAGATCGATCCTATTTGTCATTTAACAGGAACTCCAGCTTTATTCACAGTGAATTCTTAATCAATACTTGAACCGTTCTGTACAGTACTAGGAGCCTTTGTTTTTTTCAATACACATGACTGCAGCATTTTTTGCCAGGATCTTAAACATAATTATTTAAAGATAGATCATCAGTTTGTAGGAACTACATCGTCTTCTACCGGTAACTGAATCGCCTTGGAATAGGCTCCTGTATGTCAATTAACAGAAAATTTTTAATGGTAGCTTTAAAATCGTTATTAGTGGATGAATTATTCTGTAGCGACTGAAGCATTTTTTATCAGTAATTGAATCTTCTTTGGGTAAGAGTTTATTGTTATTTAACAATGTACAGCAGAGATTAAGATCATTATAAGTTGATGGCTCATCATCTAATGAGAACTGAGGCATCGTTTACTAGTAATGTAATCTATTTGTGGCTGGAAACTATCTGCCATTTGACAGGGACTGAAGCACTATTTAACAGAAACTTGAAAACTGGTAATTGATGGATCATCATTTTTTAGTTTTATGTAAAAGAAAGCTATTGTCCGTCCAGCTGCACTTTTTCTGTCCGCCCTCAGAGTTTGTGGCTGTTGAAGGATGGCTGCAAATTGGTATGTTGATCATCCACCCTCCAATCATCAAACATACCAAATTCCAGCCCTCTAGCCTTAGTAGTTTTTTATTTTATTTAAGGTTAAAGTTGGCCATGACCGTGCGTCTGGTTGGTACCACTATAGGTGCCAACAACACAGGCCGCAGCTGAAAGTTTCATGGGCCGCAGGTGAGTTTCATGGGCCACGGTTGAGAGTTTTATGGGCCGTGGGTGAGAGTTTCATACAGCATTATACGCTGTACAGAAAACTCGACTGCGGAGAAGAAACTTCGACGCATTTTTTACTTGTTATAAACAGAATCAGCTTTTACCTGTAATTAAACTTTCTGTAGCCTGACCCCAGTTGACTTTTAATAGACCCTTGAAGCATTATTTAGCAATGCCATTAACAGGAATTGTAGCTTAATTCAGCACGTTCTTGAACATTATCAAGAGGGATAATAGTCTAAATATAACCAATGCATCTCTTATGAGCAAGTGCACTTATTTTAGAATGATTATTTTGCCATTTAAGAACGACTAAAAAACCATTTACCAGGCGCTTAAACACCACTACCGGTGGATGGATCATCATATAATAGGGACTGAAGGATCTTTTATCACTGAAAAGATCCTGGAACTTTGTTCAGCATGAACCTGAACATCATGTAAGTAGATGGATGACTCACCATTTAATGAGAAATGAAACATCTTTTAGCGATAATTGAACCGTATTGTTGCAAGGACACAATTGCCGCGTAACAGGAACTGGAACGTTATTCAACAGTAATTTAAACATAAATGTTAGTAAAGGAGTCTTCTTTTTGTAATAGCAGAAGCATCTTTTACCAGTAACTGAACCTTTATGTAGACGGAAACTATTTCTCATTCAGCAAAGACAGAACCATCATTAAGCAGGAAATTAAGAATGATTCTTAGAAAATGACTCCTCACTGAAGCATCTTAAGCATCATTAATCAGAACCTTTAACATCGTTCGTTGGGAGATGATGTAATGGCAACCAACGTATCTGTTAACAGTAATTAAACTTTATAGTAACAGTAGCCTGTTTGCTATTCAGCAGAGACGAACATTTTTAGCAGGACTTGAAACATCATCATCACTGGATGGATCTTCATTCTGCTGGAAATGAAGTATCCTTCTCAGTAGCAGAGTTCTCTTTTTGTTGGAGGTTAATTGCCATTTCATAGTAATTAAACAATATTCGTTAGTAAAAGATGGATCGTCGTTTAATGGGAACTCAAGTAGTTTCAAGTATAAATTGAACCTTTTTTTTTGTGGGAAGAAGCTATTTGACATTTAACATGAGCTGGAGCGCTAATTAACCAGAATTGAAAAATCATGATTAGTAGCTGGAGCATCAAGCTGTAGGATCCGCAGCATCTTTTGTAATTCATTGATCCTTTTTGCATTAGGAATCTTTTAGCCGTTTAACAGAAATGAAGCATATTTTGTATGAGCTCTAACTTCATTAATAGTAATGGATCGCCATTTAGTAAGTTAAGTATACCTTAGTTTAACCAGACCACTGAGCTGATTAACAGCTCTCCTAGGGCTGGCCCGAAGAATTAGATTTATTTTACGTGGCTAAGAACCAACTGGTTACCTAGCAACGGGACCTACAGCTTATTGTGGAATCCGAACCACATTACAGCGAGAAATGAATTTCTATCACCAGAAATAAATTCCTCTTATTCTTCACTGGCCGGTCGGAGATTCGAACTCGCGGCCAGCAGAGCGCTAGCTGAGAACGGAACCCACTCGCCCAACGAAGAACTCCGTCGGTATTAAAGAATTTTTATCAGTAATTTAACCTATTTGTGTTAGGAACCTATGCGTCATTTACTGGGAACTGAAGCTTCGTTAAGTAATAATTCAAACATCATCATTGCCTAAGAAAAAAAAGTAAGTATAGCTTAGTTTTACCAGACCACTGAGCTGATTAACAGCTCTCCTAGGGCTGGCCCGAAGGATTAGACTTATTTTAATAAAGTATCTGACAAGTAATTGAACTTTTTGGTTTTCTGTAAAAGAAAACTACTGTGCTGGCTTCGTCTGTCCGTCCGCACTTTATTCTGTCCTCAATATTTCTGTCTGCCCTCGGATCTTAAAAATTACTAAGGCTAGAGGGCTGCAAATTGGTATGTTGATCATCCACCTTCCAATCATCAAACATACCAAATTGCAGCCCTCTAGCCTCAGTAGTTTTTATTTGATTTAAGGTTAAAATTGGCCATAATCGTGCATCTGGCAACGATATAGGATAGGCCACCACCGGGGGGTGGTTCAAGTTTCATGGGCAGCGGCTCGTGCAGCATTATACCGAGACCACCGAAGGACAGATCTATTTTCGGTGGCCTTGATTATATGCTGTAGCGGCTGCACAGAAAACTCGATTACGCCAGACACTTCGGCACATTTTTTACTTGTTTTATGTAGACACCTAATTGCTATTGAACAGGAACTGACGCAGAATTTAGCAGAAACTTAAACATCATTATTAGAAGGTGGATCAACATTTTACAGGAAATCAGGCATCGTTGATTGGTAATTAAAAACCTTCTGATATTAAGAACCTGTTTGCCACTGAATACGAACTGAAGCATCATTTAGCTTGAGCTTAAATATCATTATTAGTGGATGAATTATATTTCGGTATATGGGACGAAAATTTTTTTTTTTTTTTTGACAAATTCGGTCTTCTTGTAGGAAGTAACAATCTGCCATTCAACCGGAACTGAAGGATTATTTAGCGGGAACCTTAACTTCATTTTTGGAAGCAGTGAAATCATTTTTGCGTGAACTGGAACATTTTTTTCAGGGAGGGATGAACCATTTTGCTATAAGCTATGCAACACAAAGTGCCAACTAAATCAAAGCTCAACAAGTAAAAAATGCGCCGAAGTTTTTTCGGTGCAATAGAGATTTCTGTATAGCGTATAGTGCTGTATGAGACGCGGCCCATGAAACATTCAGCCACGGCCCGGTGGTGGCATGTCCTATAACGCTGCCAGACGTACGATCATGGTTAACTCTAACCTTAAACGAATTAAAAACTACTGAGGCTAGGCGGCTGCAAATTGGTATGTTTGATGATTGTAGGGTGGATGATGAACATAATAATTCGCAGCCCTCTAGCCTCAGTAGTTTTTAAGATCTGAGGGCGGACATAAAAAGTGCGGACGGACAGACAAAACCATCTCAACAGTTTTCTTGTACAGAAAACTAGAAACTACCAGCGCTTAACATTTATGAGTAGGTCAAAAATAACCTATAGTTTGAGAAATTTGTTTTTCTATCATGCTAATTTATTTCCGAGCGCGCCTATAGAAGCCAGCAACATTTTCACATGTTTGCCATTACCGAAGTGTCTGCTATTTTGAGAAAGATATTTTCTCCACTGGCTGAGGACTAAAGCATGTATTAGTTACAATTGCGATGTGAAACGGTGGATCCACTGTTGCTTCTCTTATCTGAGAGGGAAGCCGCTGAAGAGTTCACGAAATGCTGAAAAGGCTGTCAGCGTTTTCTGCAGCCAAACTCGGCAGTCTTTACAATTTCTTATAAAGGGGCTGGGATTTATAGGATGACTTTCTTACCCAAGGTATCATTTATCAATGACGGCGTTATTTTCTGAATGCCAAGGTTATTCCATGAGTTATCTTTGCTGTTGCCATTTGGAGCTGAAATTAGCACCGAGTTTACAGAGTTTATCGTTTTTACTTAAGTACACTGTTTATTTCAAAGGTACAATGACTTACTGAACAAGAAAGAGAAAAGCAAAGGAATAAAGTAAACAGGACCACATGAAAAATCAAGAGAATGTACTCAGTTATCTTAAATTGAAATTTCATGCAGCATATTTCGTATTAAACGGCAGATACAGTTGGTCAAAGGGAAATCATTTTAATATCCTTGTAACCAACAGAGGAGTACCTGAATGCTTCATTTTTTTTTATCAATACACAAATACCACAATCTCAAAATCTTGTAAAGTAGATGGGGTTCGGCTTGAAAGGTATCTTGCTTAACGAAAAAGAAATATATTGTCATGACAAGTGTATAACAGCAAATTATATGCACACGCAAAAATGTGCGGTCACCTACGGTACAAAATATGTAAAATAAAAGTTTTCGTAACCTCTACGCCCACGTGGGCTGTATCACTTTAGACATTTTCAACAACGGATGTGGCTGACATAACGTGACGGAATATTTGTGTAATATTTACCAAGACCTTTAACAGCGACCCAGACTTTCTCTCTCTCTCTCTCTCTCTCTCTCTCAATATTTTTTAAATTTTAGGACAAAGTTTTTATCGTTAAGAATTTAGCATATTGAAAAAAGAATTTATTTCGTCACACAGGCGGCCCCTTGGAAATACTTCGTGTCACATTTAGTTGACTTCCGGCGGTTCGGGGATGGAGAGACCATACAAGTTTAACCCATGTTCAACTTCTCAAGCAGACTTCCCTTTTATTGATTTATTTCCACGGCCTTTATTTCTTTATTTTTTCTTGTCTTTTACTGTTATTTGTTATAGTATACGTCCGGTGCAACTTCTTGCAGAGTTAAAGTGAATTTTATATTCATGGGTTATTTGGGGTTTATGAGATTGTATATATATATATATATATATATATATATATATATATATATTTTGTGAGAAGTATTCATTCATACTTATCTGTTCGCCATGTTTTAAGACACACAACACAGAGAGCCAGAGGAGACGGCTCTTTGCCACTCCTTGTTTTCGAATCGAACTTGATAATAGGGTTTGAGCACCCTTCCCTTGTATACCTCCTAACCCTTTCCTTAAACGTCACTCTAATCTGTCTTTATAACTCACTGGCTGAAAGATCTTTCTTCCAGATAACGCCTTATTCTTGGGGATACACAGGAAACACCCAGAACAGGAAATAATGGGAATCGCGCTCCGTAGAAGCATCCCGACACCTGCAAGCCAAGGTAGGTCATAGGTCATGTAAGGCCAAAACAGAGGTCAAGGAGACAGAAGCAGACAGGACACTGACCCAGAAACATGCTGCCGGTGTGACTCGAGCCTCGCTCAATCCTTTGTGTGGCCGATAACCTAACCATTCAAGCTCCACTCTGTGTCCATTGCAGAAGTCCCACTCGACAGAGAATCCATTTATGCTGTATTCACGGATCTTTGCTCAGGAATTAAGGTACTGTGTGGTTGAAAGGTTTTCGGTCAACTATCTTGTTCTTATTCTCATTCTGTTCCTGTTCCCCCCTTGCATTGTGCTTAGACCCTGAATCAATTGTCGGTAACCATTTATCAGTGTTAAGAGAAATTGCCTTATCATAATTTGACATCATTCTCCCTAAGCCTTCAGCAAACCCCTCTATAAGATTTAGATTGTGCTTGGCTTATCCAGTGATCGTGTGCCTTCTCTATGCTTGCAGAAGGGTGTGCGCACTGCTGTAAATCCATCTGCCTCCACTGTGCCCCACGTCCATCAATCAAGCCTTCAAGCTGATTTTATTCATGTCTCATTATTCATTGTGTGGCATTCTAGTGATTTAATCTTGTATCATTTCACTTGAGAGATGCCAAGAGCCCAGCACATACGGCTCTCTGTAATTAATTCTTCTCAGTAATGTAAATACATGTAATTAATCTAGACCTGGAATTTCTGTCCTGAGGCCTTCCCCCTAATTTAAATCTTATTTAGATAACTTACTTTTGTATTACGTCGTGTTAGTCCCCAGTCAGAAGCATCCACGACAAGTGAAGAATTGCAGCTGCAACCAACACTCCTAAGTATATACATCATATCAATCATATCCTTATATCATCTATTATATTATCTACTATCTACTGTCTATTATATATTTGAGTTATATATATATATATATATAAAATATATATATATATATATATATATATATATATATATATATAATGTGTGTGTATGTTATGTGCTTAAAATCTTTCGTTGAAAGTACTCCTGAGGTAAACAGCACGTAGGCTTTATTATGTTATTATTAAAGTAGTTTAACCAGACCACTGAGCTGACTTTCAGCTCTCACAGAGCTGGATCGGGCACTATTATGTGGCACTAATTTCCTAAAAGGGGAAGAAAGCTTATTTCCCAACAAGGGGTCAGAGATGGTGTGTGCTGGCAACTCTGGAGACACGATCGAGTTCGAATCCCATTTTAGAGATGAAATAAATGCCGCCATTTGTTTGTTAGTGCAAAAATTTGTACTGTACCTTGTCGTACTGTAAGAATAAATTAAAATCCCGTTGTATTTTGGAAACATATTAAACACAACAAATTACAAACTTGTTTTTCCAAATACCGTTGAAGAAAACGATACTGATTTTTCTTGTATTTCATTTTTTGTAGGCTATCCTCATAGTGTCTGTAGTCTAGCAATAAGTAACTTAGATGAGTGTGGAAAAATCTGAAGAAAAGTTGAAGATTCGGGGACTCCATATCATATATAATACGCACACTAGTCGTGCTGTAAGAATAAATTAATATTCTGTTGTTTATGTAAAATATATTAAAACGTTAAAATTCACTGTTTAATATATTTCAAAAAAGTGGCTGCATTATCATCAATACTGGCATGTGAAAGAACTCTCTGCACTTGTGGCAAACAGTCCGTAGGTGCTGAGCAAGCAAGCATGACACTGACACTGATTTCCGAACAGTGAAAAAGTTTACTCCATTGGAGTCACTGAAGGTGGGTGCTAGCACTCTGAACACACGAGTTCCTATTTTAGAACTCAAGTGTAATTCTCTTATTTTACTGTCACTTGTCACATTAGTATATCTCATGCGCAGGGGCGCTGACTATGAAAGTATACTCAAACAGCAGATAAGCAATACACGGCAGTGACTTCCGAACAGGAAAAAAAAAAAAATTGTTCCTATAGTGGGACATATTTGCAGCTCAGAAGACGAGTTTAAATTTGTCTTGAGCTGTTTAAATTTCCATTTGACTGTCACTTGCACCATTCATATATTACCACGTGCCCGTAAGTGATTATAATGTCATTAGTGATGGGAATCGACACACAATTATGCGTAACATTGTAGAAGAGGTAATTCGGGTAAATCGCTATCAGATGAGTCACTTTTGTGTCGGGAAGTTAGGTAAACTCACTGGTATGAAGTTCAGCTCGCCCGGCTAAATCCCCAGGTCTGATTACATCTAAGTTCCACCTCATGTGACTCACCTTGATGTGACCTACGGGCTTACAATCGTTTTAGATTGCTCGAGAGGACTGGGTTTTTGTGCAGTGTGAAGTAGAAATTTATGCCATCGTTACTGGCATGCATAGAATTTGTATGGGGTACACATGTTGAAAGCAGGTTGGTACAAATTTGGCACTGACTCTGACAGAAGGAAATAGTTTAAATTCCTAGAGTGTGGTTGGTAAACCTGTTAGTTAACTCTCAGATGACAGGAGTGCAAAACCTGCTTCAAAGCCGAAGTTTAATCATCTTTAACTCTTCAGTTATAACTGTGTGTGTGTGTGTGTATACAGTGTCAAATCACATAATTTATGAGATTACTATTTTACTTTTGTATAGTTTCCCTAGGACCGTTTCCTCGCGCAGTTCTGAGAAACATGTATTTTTAATTTTCTTTTATGCTCGGGGATCTTTATAATAATATATATATAAGTTGGTTTCAGGCATGATTTAGTTTGAAGAAACACGGGTTTATAGACGTTAGTGATATCTTATTGATGTTAGTTATGCTTAAAAGCACGTACATTTTTATTTTCTGAGCGGTTTGCTGTAATTTCCTTAATCAAGACATGTCCAGACTAACCGAGTTGTCCAGGATTACGGAACGTCTACTTGTGGTAATGCTGGGTCTAGTTCTTTCTAGACCGTGGCTGGCATATACCAGAAACGTCAAGATCTGTGAGCAACTATACATAAAGGCTGAGAGAGAGAGAGAGAGAGAGAGAGAGAGAGAAGGAAATCCTGACATCCTCCTATTGTCTAGGCTGTTCCTTACATTGTGCCTCCGTTTATATGCTCTTTCTCCCATCTTTCTTTCCACCCTCGCCTAACAATTGGTTCACAGTACAACTGCGAGGTTTCCCCGTTACAACTTTCTGACATTTTTACTTCCAATTTCCGTTTCAGCGCTGAATTACTCTCAAAATGTCCCAGCGCTTGTCCCTTCTAGTCACCCACATTCTATTCTATTCTGTTCCTCTTATCGTCTCAAGTAAACAGGTTACAGTACTATGATCGGCCAAAAGTGAAAATCATCGTGTGTAGTGTGATGTATGAAATGTTGTTTTTATCTCTACTAAGTCCTTATCACATCACTTTTCAAGCCACAGGACACTTAACACCATACAGCCTCCTTTCACCTTTGTGGGTAAGCCACAAATATCATTTATTGTCCAATCCACCATCTCTTGGAAGTAACTTACTCCCTAGGAAAATGATTGCGGATAAGTGCTTCGCCCACTGGTGACGAAGCACTTATCACTTATAATTCCCCTTGGGAGTAAGTTATTCTCGAGGTTTAATGAACTGGACATTAAACGGTATGCGTGGCTTAATATTTGTATATATATAAAATATCAAGGCGTATGTGACTAAATTCTTAAATACACATACACACACACTTTATATACATTATATATGTATGTATGTATATACAAACACACATATACATATATGTGGCGGATTTAAGGTGAGGCACCTGGCCACTTGTTCCCCATGGATATGAATAATAGAAAATTGTTTCTCTTCAATAAATATACTGTAGGTTACATTAGGCTACCTGTGTCATCAGCAATAGCAGAACGAATGTTTTCTTCACAAACTTTCAGTATATAAGTCGTACAAGAGAGCAACAATGGGCTCTGAAAGGTTGAATGGTCTTGCAAAGTTTCATATTCACCGAAGTACTCCAGATGACACAGATAATTTCATTTAAATCTGTTATAAACATCTCCAACAGATCTTCCGTAGGTCAGAATTTATTTTGCAGGTAGAATAATGTGTAAATCTCAAAGCTGTAATCAAGTTTTGATAATGTGTACCCACTACACACAAGTAAAATGCTGTTAGAAAGACTGAAAGTAAAAATATAATAATTTGTTTTTCTTTATGCATGTGCTTAATGCTTATATTTGCCAAAGCAACTTCACCTGCCACTTCTTTGTAAGCTACAGCTGTTGAAAACATTATAACAATCTTCATAATTATACTCTCTCTCTCTCTCTCTCTCTCTCTCTCTCTCTCTCAGTACGTACAATATATATGTGCATATGATGTAAATTATATGTCTGTGTATATATATGTGTGTGCAGTGTGCATACATATATAAATATTGATATATATGTACCGTATGTGTGTACATGTTACATATATATATGATAATCCTAAGTGCCCCCAATGAAAGATTAGATTCGTCACTGTGTGTGTGTGTGTGTGTGTGAAAACGGGCTCTATAATGGGAGTAGCCTTTGGCTTTACAAATGGACAGATTAAAGCACTTAAGATAAAACATCATATTTACCACAATAAGCAATATGTTTTTCACTGCGATCTCAACCCATGGAAGTGGTTTGATAAGGAGTCTTTTCCTAAGTGTTCCTTGCTTCCAGCTAATGCTAAAATGAATTCCTTTGGATGGAAACACTTATCATTTCTGTGTGAGACGACTGGGGGAAGATGTCAGGATTGCCATCTGTCTTCTGGCTGTCTGGCCGCCCTCTCTCGCTCTTTGGCTTATGTATACATTTGCCTCCAGTTATTGATTATTTTGGTATATATGCCTGCATTACCACAAGTAGACGTTAGGCAGTCTTGGTTAACTCGGATAGCCTAGAAATATCTTGAATAAACAGTCTGCGTAAAATCTCTCAAGAAAATCGTGATTAACATGCTTTTAAACGTCACTGAAAAGCAACATCAATATCACTAACATTTGAACATACAAATGCTTCTTCCGTCTAAACTTACGTATTAAATTAACGTATATTGTCAATGGTTCTCGAACACAGGAAAAAATTGAACATTTCTATTCTCGAAACTGCAACACAAAATGGTGCTTTGGAATAACTTTACAAGAACAAATAATACTATCATGATCACATTACAAGTGCAATGTAATCTCTTTTTACTGCAAACATTATTGGCTCGCTTCTTGAGTTTCTATTTGCATAAGCAATTGGTATCATGCCATCCACAAATTCTTGCAATAGTATGCCTCCTAGTCCTGCATCTGATGTATCTGTCCTCTTGATGAAAGTCCTTTTGCAGTTTGTTACTTGTAACATCAGTGTATTTCCTAAAGCCTGCCTTTTTAAATTAAAGATTAGCTTAGAATCGAATGGAACCTATAGGTATTCCTAATCCTCTTTTAATTTACTCTGCCTCATAACTCAGTCTGGCTAATCCACTCTCAGAGTAAGTACCACCTGTGTCAAGGAAGAGGGGTAACAAAGTCATTGGCTCCTTGTGGCTCACAGTGCGAGTTTTTTTTACTCCATTAAGCTTGATGCTCTGGTCCTTCCCAAATGAGAGGCTTGCCATTTTCAAGACGGCAGCTGTAAAGCCAAGTTGACTGACCTGACCTATTGACCAATCAAGAATTCATCCCTGTTATTAGAAGAGATTCTGCATAATCTCTCTACATAACTTGTGCCATCTCTACCCTTCTAGATTGTCACTTATACTGTGATTCCATCCCAGTTCAGAAGCTGTGGCTAGAGCACTGGGGCTTTCAATTACTCCCTTCTTGAACATCACCTGCTCCATGGCCACTATCCCTGTTCAGGATCTGTGTGTCCCTGAAACTTCCAATCACTTCTGGAGCCTCACCTGCGCAACTGCCCTGTTGCAGTGCAAAAATTTTTTATTGTAAAACTGTGGTTTCCAATCACTCCTTTATTAAACAACACCCATTCCGTGGCCCTATTCCAGTGCAGAATTTGTACATATTACTGGAGATCCCAATAATTCCTCCTTGAGTGTCACCCATACCTCGACTGTAATCCAGTTCAGAGTCTGTGACTGTAGTCGTGGGGCTTCTATCCTTCTTAAACATCAAATGTGCCATGGCTCTTATCCAAGTTCATAATCTTTGAGTGTAATACTGGGTGTCCACTGAATCCCTTCTTGAATGTCAGTAGCACCATAATCCTGTCACAATTCAGAATTCATGAGCGTAGTGCAATGGCTTCAGTTATTCCTTTCTTGAGTGTTACCTGCGCTGTTGCCCTATCCAATTTCAGAATTTGTATTTGTATTTGTACTGCAGTGTTCCATCTCTCTTCTTGGATGTTACCCACACCATGAACCTATCCAAGTTCATAATCTGTGGGTGTGCTACTGGACTTCTAGTCAGCTGTTTTTTAATGTCACCTTTACTATTGTCTGTTTCGTACTGGGGCTCCCAAACACTCTCTCCTTGGACACACCCCGACTATGGCTATATCACAATTCAGATTCTGGGAGTTGTAGTACGGACTGCCAGTCACTACTTTCTTGAACCTCCCATGTTCCATGTCCTAAACCAGTTAAAAATTTGCAAGTGTGTTACTGAGGCTTCCAGCAATCCCCTTCCTGAATGTCGTAGTTCACAATGAGTGAGTGTAGAACTGTGTTTTCTAATTACTACCTTCTAGAACATCACCTGCACCATAGTCTTGTCTTAGTTCAGACAATGGAAGTGTTCTAGTCATTCCATTCTTAAACATCACCCACACTGTCGCCCCTATTCCTATTCAGAGTACAGTGCTGGAGCTTCTAATCACTCCCTCCTTGAATGCCATCTGCACAGTGGACTATCCCAGTTCAGAATCTGTGGGTGTAATGCTGGGCTTATTCACTCACTGCTTCAATGTCACTCTCACTATGGCCTTATGCTAGTTCAGAATCTGAGTGTAGTTCAGGAAGTTCCAGTCATTCCCTTCTTGAGTGTCACCTATGCTGAAGCCCTGTCCCAGGTCAGAATTTGAGAGCCTAGAACCAAGGCTTCACATCAAAGGACTAAAAGGCCTACAGTGTTCCAGAGAATGAGAGAAGCAAGATTGACTATATGAGGTTCCGAGTGTTACGTCAGATAGAGCGAGGTGGAATTCCTTGAACACAGTGTTAGCTGTAAAATGATCACCAACACCATGTTGAAACAAAGCTGAAGAAGATCCATGATGCAGCACCACCAAGGACCAAAATGCATTGCTCATTCCTATATTTGAGGGATACTACAGGAAGTTTGTTTACAACCACGCAAATCTTGCAGTGCCTTTATCAACCCTGTAAAGTAAAGGATGACCGAACAAGGTGGAGTGGAAGGAATCTCAACAAAAAGCATTTGATGTACTGAAGCAGGCTTTAGGAAATGCACTGATGTTACAAGCAACAAACTGCAAAAGGACTTTCATCAAGAGGACAGATACATCAGATGCAGGACTAGGAGGCATACTATTGCAAGAATTTGTGGATGGCATATTTTCAATTGCTTATGCAAATAGAAACTCAAGAAGCGAGCCAATAATGTTTGCAGTAAAGAGATTACATTTGCACTTGTAATGTGATCATGATAGTATTATTTTGTTCTTGTAAGTTATTCCAAAGCACCATTTTGTGTTGCAGTTTCGAGAATAGAAATGTTCAATTTTTTCCTGTGTTCGAGAACCACGATAATATACGCTAATTTAATACGTAAGTTTAGGATTTGCAGAAGAAGCATTTTGTATGTTCAAATGTTAGTGATATTGATGTTGCTTTTCAGTGACGTTCTTAGTGATCAGTTCTTGGGTCTTCTCTGCACAGATGATCTTGGTAAGGAGATCAGTCAAATTCTTCTTTGATGGAATGTACTTGATGTTGATTTTTCTCAGGTTGATTTGCTCTAGTTACTAAGTGCTTCTGAGTGTCAATGTACTTTGACCTCTCAGAGCAATGAGTGTCATCTGCTAAGGCTGTGGCAACCTGACTGTCAACATTTATTTCTGTTGGTTTGTCGATAAATTCATGAATTTAAGTTCCCGAAGCAACTTTCTGAAATAAAGTTTCTCATGTTGCTTCACAAAATGCTATGTACTCTGCTTCATAAGTTAAGAGTGTAGTTATTCTCTGCTTCCTGCTTCTCCATGATATTGGTCCGCCTGCTAGAATGATCACAAATCCAGTGGTGGATTTTCTTCCATCATGATCATTTGCATGGTCTGCATCCACCCATGCTGTTAGGCGTTCTTGAGCTGTCTGGTAGCAAATGGCTAAATCTTGAGTCTTCTTGAGATATCGTAGCAGATGTTTTGCATTCTTCAAATCTTGGTTGTGAAGTTCTTGATTTTTCTGGCACAGTGCTCCAGTGGCAAAAGCTATGTAAGGCCTAGTGCAATGTACTAGGTGTAATAAGCTACCCGTGATTCCTCTGCATTCTGTTGCACTACATTTCATCTTCTGGGACTTTTTGTCTAAAATTTAGGGCTAATGGAGATGACAACCCTTTTGATTCATCAAGATTTCGATTTATCAGTGCTTCTTGAATGTAGTGTCATGATGGAAATCCTTCATTCAAATTATGACAATACCCTTCATAACTGGAGGACTGGAAAAAACGAATTGATTTGCATTTTATTAAGACATTAAGTGAACCACCCGAAATTGAGATTTTCTATGATCGAGAGTGTGTACGTAATTGCGTAAATGTTACTAAGTGCGTAGTTGCGTAAGCTCAAATAGCACTGTTCAAGACGTATACCATATTTCTCCCTTGTAAAAGGTATGCATTTATCTTAGTTTGTATTGTACATGTTGCCGTAACACCTAATAGTGTTCTTTTGTATTTTTACCTGGATGTAACAGCAAATTACCAAGGGTTGTTATGGTAATGTTGTAAGTTGCACCATGTTGAGCTTGCATATGCTTGCAGTGCAACCAACCATAGGTTAAGATGTGCGATAATCTTCCATAATTTTATGACTGTCAATTCTTGAGTTAAATTCCACCTGTTATGCATATAAAGCCAGGCTAACTGTGTAATGTAACAGTTAAGTTAGGCATGAGTACAGTATAGCCTAAGCTAAGGGCTGCATGCTGTCTGGCACAAGATTGCTGTATTAATTGAACTTTTTGTATTACAGGGAACCAGTGTAAGAACCAGTGTAAGAACCAGTATAAGAACCAGTATAAAGTACCAGTACAAATACCAGTTTAGGAACCAGTTCCAACAATTATGAAAGGAATCCTACTAAGAAGCATGAAACAAATTTCGGGAGTCAGCCTTTCCCTCAACCCTAACCAAAAATGGCAAAGGTGTTCCGCTGGGGATCTGGAGAAGACGAGGATGTCATCGACGTAGCGGATGCAGAAAGGCAGGTCCCCCAAGGTGGTGTCCATCAGGCGCTAGAATGTGGGACCTGCGCTCCTGAGACCGAAGGTGGAATGGGAAAATATATAAGTCCCGAAGGGCTTGATGATGGTGGTCTTTGGGACGTTGTCGGGATGCACAGGGACTTGGAAGTATGACTTCAGGAGGTCCATCTTGGAGAGATTCTTTGTGCCGTGGAGGGTCTTGCATGTTTGGGGGGGTTGGGTAGTGGTCTGGTGTTGTCACTATATTCAAGCGACAATAGTCCCTGCAGGGCTTCCATGAACCATCGGACTTCTTTATCATGTGGAGGGGAGGTGGCCACAGGCTTGATGCTTTTTTTACAAAGGCCATCCATTCCATCTCTGCGAAGGCCCGTTTGGCATCTTGTAACTTTTGGGGGGACAGGCATCAGAATTTGGCATTTGTTGGTAGGCCCGTCGTGGTGATATGATGGAAGATACCGTGCTTTGCTGAAGCCCCTGGTGACTGGCGTAGCTCTGGTTTGAATATGTCCGGGAACTCCTGTTGGAGGGACGTGTAGCTGCCGGGGGCTGTGGAGCAGATGGCGGGCATTCCAGGTCCGGTGGAGAGCTGACGGGAGTGGAAGGTTCCTGTGTTGAGGAGGTGTTGTCTTACGACGTCAACCAGAAGTCCGTGGTGCCCTTGGAAGTCTGCACCCAGCAGGGGAAGCTTAAGCTCTGCGATGACGAAAGGCCAGTGGTATCTGTGGCCCAGGATGGAGATAGTCCGGGTCGTCTTTCCATACATGCAGATGGGAGTTTTGTTTGCTGCTATGAGGGAGGTTGTTGAGTCAGGTATCTTTTCTAAATCTTCCTCGGTTGGAGGGAAGACCTACGGCATTGGCCCTGTGTCTACCAGCAGGCGCCACTTCAAAATTTCGTCTCTGATGAAGAAACCTGCTGGTCCGGGGAGCTGGATTTCATGGCCACTGCTGTTATTTATGGCAGCTTTTGTCGTTTTTTGTAAAGGAACAGGGAGGTCTGCGGATCACGGCATTGGTGCTGAATTTTCTATGGAAGACGCACCACGCTGGGTTTGACCATGTCCTGTGTTCCCTAAATGGTGTCTTCTTCCTGTAGACGGCATTGACGTCTCCGTCAGTGTCGTCGTTCTCCTCCGTCAGGCTGCAGGCTCCCAGAGCGGTGGCGCGTTTTGAGGCCTTGGTGGCCTCATGTATTTTCTGGGCGACGTCGACTAAGGCGTCCACGTCGAGGTCGTCTGCTTCTTTTTATCTGACCCCTCACTTCCTGCAGGAGGCGCCAAAGGAAGGTCGCTCTCTTTAGGTCTACCCTCCTCTTCCTCCCATTTTCGTCGCAGCCTGGCAGTGTTACCAACCCCTGTAGTTCGTCCCAGGCTTTCCTGGGTGATGCTTCTCTGAGGGGCTGGGATAATAGATCAAGTGCGCACTGTGCTCTCTTGGTCACGGGCCTGGAGTAAGTATGGATGAGTTTTTCTTTCAAGGCCACGTATGTGACCTTGTCCAGTTGCATGTCGAGCTTGGGGAGATTTTGTTAAACACCTCTTCTGGGAGCACCATCATGGTGGCATCGGACTTGGTAGCATCGTCTGAGATGCGCGCCAGGTGAAAGTGCGAGTCTGCGCACAGGAACCATGATGCTGTGTTCTGCCACGAAAACAGAGGAAGTTTAACAGCATCTGGCTTTGTTGGCAAGGGGCATACAGACGATGCTCGTGGGTTCACTAGAACTTCAGCTCCCAACATCTTTACTACTCATGCACCAAAACGTGGGAAAATGCGCCGCATTGAGTCTGTTAATGGTGCTGATTGTTGAAGTGGTCAAACAAAGTGCCAAAACGTGCCCTTTAGGGTACGCCGTATTTAGTCCGTTAATGGCATGGTTTCCACCAGGGAAGGAGCTATCAGAGCCCTAAACTTTGACGCCCTAATTAGTCCGCTAAAGGCGCTCTAATGGTAAGCTGTGGCTGTTTTTAGTCTGTGAATGGCTGGGGCAAGACTGCACTACTTGTCGCTTCCTGGGGTCACCAGTGTGAGGTTCAAGAAATGTCAGAAGTGAGAGACATTCTTTATTGTTCTCGACAGGTGTTTATAATGCGGAAAACAGACAAAAAGGTAGCGAGCGACTTGCGGTCCCCCGCTGTGTCCATACACAATTTGTGTTTGTTGACAGACATAAAAAGACATACAATGCATTACTGAATATGTAAAGGCAGATATATATATATATATATCTATATATTTATGATACTACAGTATAATATATAATATATATATAAATATATTTAAACGTTAAATATATATATCGGGCACTTGTTTCTATATATATATATATATATATATATATACAAAAACATGATATATATATGTTATATATTTCTTATATATATATATATAAATTCCCTATATATATATATATATTTATGGATATATATATCTATATATTCTTATATATATATTATACCGGCAGAAAGGCTGAACAATGATGTATACGAGATACATAAAGTAACATATATGACGTGATTAATGTACATAATGAACTCTCGAAGCAAAACACAAGAATGGAGGCGATTTGATGCCCTCACACTTGTATTTAACAACTGCAGTTGCTTGCTTCAACTTCAGCTGGACATTTGCTTGTTACAAAATGCTTATTCAATAAAGAAGTTTCAGAACTTTGCAGCGTTTGTTTTGGATTTTTCTATTGAGTGATTCATGGGTAGCTTTGATTTGGATGGTTAAATTAAGATGAAACATAGGGGGTCAATAGAGAGGTGCCACTTCTCCACCTTGTGTTATATAATCCAGTTTCCCATTTGCCTACCCTAATCCACAGGGGTATTGTGATCCAGTTGTAAAAATTTCCCATTTGTGTTGTTCTTAAATCTCTTCATTTAACCATTTGCCACGTATGATTGACATTAGTCCATCGTTTCCTTCACTGCTCTTTCTTATTTCAGTAAAAACCAGGGACTTGTAAGCCAAAAGTTTTAAAAAAATATATAGATAGAAAGTAAAGATGAACAGTTAGTATAAATAGTACAAATAAAGATTAACAGCAGATATAAATAATGACCAAGGAGCTTCATGATCTTTGGGTAGGACTTCCCATCCGTTATTTTATCAAACAACATGATTCAGGCTGTTGAGTGTCTTCTTCTTCATGATTCTATCATTTCTATTAACTTACAATTTGTCAAATATTCTTCACATTTGCTCACTTATCTTTTAACCATCCAATTATCAAGCTGCTCAGCTGTTAGCCTATGCTGCTCAGTTTAACAAATCAGTTAGAACCATAGGGGCAATAAAAAGACATAGAATTACTAGAGACATAAGGTAATCAACCCTCTCTCCCTATTTTTACGGCCTCCCGAAAAACACATAAAGATGGGACTTTACGCCCCATAATATCTAGCAGGGCTCTTTCATGTACAAATTATCAAAATGGCTCACTTGTTATCACCCTTTCTAGAACCTTCTCATCCTCCCACGTCAAACATGCAGAAGATTTCATACAAAAATTTAATAGTTTAAACATCCCCTCAAACAACATCAAACTGCTCAGTCTAGACGTCGATTCATTATTTACTAAAGTCCTGATTGCCGACGTGTTGTTTTTCAGAGAGGAAGTTACAACCATATGAAGACCATTTTCCTCTTGGCATAGATAAAACTTTAAAACTTATCAACCTCTGTGTAACTAACAACGTGTTTTTCTTTCAATGGTAATTTTTACAAACAAAATTTGGCTGTAGCATGGGAAGTCCCCTATCACCCTTCTAGCAAAATTGTACATGGAATATTTCTTGAAACAGAACTTTTGTCGTTTCAAACCCCATAACATGATCTGGCTTAGATAAGTAGATGATATCAAATACTTTCTGGGACAATAGCTAAAAATGTTATTTTTAATAGGCTAAATTCATAGTTCCGACCATAAAATTTAAAACAGAATGGGAAAAGGACGGAAAACTGCCGTAAGATGTTGATCATAAGAAAACAGAACAGGTATGCATTTACAGTTATAGAAAACCCACCTTCGCTGTCTCCTACATTCATTTCTTAAGCTACCACGACGTCTTTAAAAATCATGGTAGGGTGCAACCTATTCCTCAGAGGACTTAGGATATGTTCAAATGAGTACCTGGATCAAGAATTTAACACGATCCGCCAACACCCAACGCAACTGCTCTATCCACCACACATTATCGAGAGGGCTATTAATAAAGCAAATAAAATATACTAAGGTCCCACACAACAGACAAATAGATTTCAACAACAAAATAAAGCTTCCATACGATGAAAAATCCAAAAGGCCACCGAGCAACTCAGTTCTGATAATCCTTTCATTTTCCATTATCCCAAATCCATCGGAGTTCTTATTAACGTATACTTAAATAACAAAAGGGAAAACCGAGTTTACAAGATACCGTGTAGTAATTGTCTTGACATTTAGTAAAGACAGGACGCTTCAAAGAATAACAGAGCACAAAAGATCAGTCTTACGCTCGGTTCGGGAATTTTCTATCATTAGAAAAACAGGGCATGTCATTAACTGGAGTTAGTTGGTTTTCAAGAGTAGCTGTCCGCACAAAAGAAAGATGCTGGAATCTGCTATCATCAATCAAACCAACAATATGAACCTCAGGAGGACATGAAATCGGACGCCATTGACACCTTAATCCTTTTTTGAAGAAGATGACCAAGAAACGCGACCGCCAGATCCATCGCCAAACGGGAGCTATGAGGCCAAAACCACTAGGTTTGGTCTATTAAGAAACGCCACCTCTTAACATCGGAGGCCTAAGGCCACACCTTCATGTTTTTGTTATACCATTGTAACTTCAACCTTCCATTAAGTCAGGGGCACAGAAACAAGTGCTTAAATATATGGTTTCAACGTTTAAATAGTGTTTATGGGTTCTTATTTTATATATATAATATATAATAATAATATATATATAATAATAATAATATATAATATGTATGTATGCTATATATATATATATACTATATAATATATATATACAGAATAAAGGCTGAATAACAATGATGTATACTTTGAGATTCATAAATAACATATATGACGTGATTAATGTACATATCAGAAGCAAAACACAAGAATGGAGAGGCGGTTTGATGCCCTCACACTTGTATTTAACAACTGTAGTTAATGTTTGGTGTCCAATGACTTGAAGCTGAGTTTTCAAAGAGTAATACTCATTAAGAAAAGATCTTAATAGTAAACCTGACGTATCCTGTATATTTTGCTTCTGAAAGGATATGCAATGATCCATTCACGATCAAGAATGGGAATCAAGCAAGGACACACAGAAGGGTAAGAGTTTTGGAACGTTTTTCCTAAGAGTTACCCATAAGACATTACTGTTTTGAAGTCCGTTTTCTTTGTCAATAAATTATAGAGAAAATTATGTTTATTTTGCATAATCAATCATAATAAGAAATATATAGCTGTCATTTCTTTTGCACAATTATAATATTTTTTTGCACCCAAGGCTTCTCACTCGACAACATTTTTTTTTTTTTTTTTTTTTTTTTTAAATACCAACTGAAAACATTGAATTCCTTTGGCTGGAAGTCAATCTAAAACGGAAATCGTCTACTTGGGGAAAAGGTTACAATATATGAAGAATTTTTTGTTTTGGCAATAGATAAAGGGCTATTTATGATTGATGTTAACAACGCTCGTATTAATGTTTCGAATTTTTAAAGTAATATTTTTAATATTGCATAGTTGTCCTTGTACCTAGTATATAAACTGTGTAGACCACTTTGGTGTCCATTTATGTAGCTAATGTCGCCATTTTGTTAGCTTATAAAAATTTTTTAAGAGTACAGTATTCTTTTGAATGCTGCTCTTGAAGATTACTGCTAGATGTGATAATCGGGAATTTGATGACAAAATGGCTCTCATCGACCACCATTCTTGTGCTATATTATGTAAGTTCTCATTATTTTGTGCACAGTGATAGAGCCCCTACCATAGCAAGAACACACGGCTGAGCAGCTCGATAATTGGATGGTTAAAAGATAAAGGAACAAAAGTGAAGTCATGTCATTGATAAGATAATGGACACCAGATCATGAAACTTCCCTGTATTATTTATATTCGCTGTTAATCTTTATTTGTATTATATTTATAATTACTGTTCATCTTTACTTTTATCTATTCATTTATTTAAGACGTTTTCCTTAACAATTCCCTGGTTTTTACGGAAATAAGAACGAGCAGTGAAGGAAATGATGGACTAATGTCAATACGTGGCCACTGGTTAAATGAAGAGATTTAAGAACAACACAAAATGGGAAATTTAACAACTGGATCACAATACCCCCTGTGGAGAGAGGTAGGCAACGGGAAACAGATCATATAAGCACAAGATGGAGAAGTGGCACTTATCTATCACTTATCTATCTTAATTTAACCACCCAAATCAAAGCTACCCATGAATCACTCAATAGAAAAGAAACAAACGCTGCAACCAAACTTCTTTATTGAATAAGCAAGCAAGCAAATGTCCAACTGAAGTTCAAGCAAGCAACTGCAGTTGTTAAATACAAGAAGGTGATTAGAAGTTATTCTAGATTGAAAAAGTGCTGACTTTCATTATCACAATCACTATGTGAGTTCTTGGACTAATTATTCCACAAATTAATTTTCTCCATGAACAAAGCAAGAATCCTGACCTCACCAACACACTTGAATTGATATAACATAAGAAGACGTCATAAATATATGTCATGATGGAAATCCTTCTTTTGAATTAATGACAATACCCTTCAAATTGGTGGACTGGAAAAACGAATTGGTTTTCACCTTATCAATAAGTTGAATTAACCACTCGAAAATGAGATTGTCTATGATCGAGTATGTGCATAGTTGTGTAAGCTCAACTCGCACTGTTCAAGACCTGTTTGGCGACTTGCGAGGGGAAAGGAATGTAGCTCCCCTTATTTTCATTTGAAATGCCATATTTCTCCCTTGTAAAGGGTATGCATATATCTTAGTTTATATTGTACATGTTGCCATAACACTTAATAGTGTTCTTGTGTATCTTTACCTTGATGTAACACCAAATTACCGAGAGTTGTTATGGTAATGTTACGTAAATTGCACCACGATGAGCTTGCATGTGGTTGCAGTGCCACCAACCGTAGGCTAAGATGTGCAATATTCTTTCATAATTTTATGAATATATCAATTCTTGAGTTGAATTCCACCAGTTATGTATGAAAAGCCAGGCTAACTGTCTAATGTAACAGTTAAGTTAGGCATGAGTACAGCATAGCCTAGGCTAGGGACTGCATGCTGTCTGGCACAAGATGGCTGTCCTAAATGGACTTTTCGTATTACAGGGAACCAGTATGGGGCACCTGTACAAGAACCATTATAAGTACCTATTTAAGAACCAGTTCTAACAGTTATGGAAGGAACATTAGGAATAAGTTGCTTACACTGTGTAACCTACTAAGAAGCATGAAACAAATGGCGGGAGTCAGCGTTTCCCTCAAGCCTAACTACAAAATGAAGATTTGTCCGTCTACGACATCAAGTACCAGTTCAAGCTAGGAGTAGTCCGGGGTTTATTAACCTAGGCCTGTGTGTCACACTTGTTTAGCCTACGGCCAGGATTGAGTTGTTATGTATAGGCTAGTCTGAGTTAATTGTCCTAAAATGAACGGTAGCCTCCGAATGTAAGCCAGGACAATTGACATATCAAGCCACTAGTAGTATAACAACATTATAATTAAACAAAAACAAATATTACACTTGGGTCTTTGGTTTATACCAGGGCAATGTGCTTTGTTACCCATCAGTGAAAGGGAAGTAGCAAGTGGATCATGGATACACTCTGATGAATGGCCTGCATGTCACAGACTTTCATAACTGGGATATATACTTCACAACGTAAACTATCAGATCAGTTTTATAGATCCTAACACTTCTGCTCTTACCCAACAAACTGAAAGAGCTTGGCTAGAAAGCAAGATTAAGGTAATGGAAAAACATGGTGTGCCTAGCCATCACCTGCAGGGACAGTTAGATGAGGTCTGTCGGAGGTTTTCAAAGGGAAATAGTGCCGAATTTTTTCTCGATATGTTAAACGACATTCAGAATGTTTTTATTTAAAGGATTCAGATATCTTGTTTTATGAATTTTTTGTCAGATTTCTTGTTTCATAATTTTTCCTGCTTTTAAATTTTGTAATGCAACAATAAATGACGATCCTCCTTCCGTTTTTGCTTTTCCCCTTACGTTGGATAGTGTAGGATACAAATTTGGTGGTGGGATACACACTGAAGCAGACACTGATCGGCAAGACACACGCTAAAGAAGTACCCATTTTGATCCGTTTATCCATTTCTTAATTTCTTTTTTCTTCTTTAATAAGTGTTGTCTCTTCTTTCTGTATTTCCCTTTACTTCCTCTTACTCCTTCCTAATGAACACCGTATTATTTGGAAGCTTGAATTTCAAGTCAGTTAATGGACCCTGTGAGCTTGTTCCATATGAATAGGGTTCATAATACCCTCACCTAAACAGGTCTTATTAAAAAGGATGGCTGTATTATGCGAATTTATCTAATACAGGATCTTTTCTGTTATCCATATAATTCGCTTTTCAGTCCCAGCGATGTTGGTCAGCCACTGGCCAATCTTCCTATTGGAAAAAGGACAGTGTGTGGAATGCAGGAAGTCTTTTATTGGAATATTCAATCAGAAATCCGTGGAATTCTTCATGGTCTGGATTTAGGTTCTTCTGCTTCAGGTTGTGGTGCTGTCAACATGTTTCGACCACCTCGTTGGTCATCCTCTGGACATGGTTGAGAAAGATCTGGAGAAACAAGGCACTGGGTCGGTATTTATGGGGGGGTCTTGTTGATGTTTGGGGCTCGTCTTGCATGTGAGTGACATTGTAGTGCTGTGACATCATGGACCAGGGTGTGCCTGGCATAGTTCTCAGTCATGTCTTAGTCACCTGCTTCATTTTTATTTCATTCTGCTACTTTATTTCACTAATTTACGTATGCTTATGGTTTCTTAATTCATCGTCCATTAGTCACCGTTCACTTCATGACACCTTATACCCACACAGAGAGGAAGCCTTCTGACCTCGTGGCCTACCCTAATGGCTTGTTAATGACCGTTGCCAGAATAAACCCTTGTTTTCTGAGCCAGAATAACTTCCTTGTTCTTGACCATTTAAGCCTCCCTCTCAAGAGTCACTGGTGAGTGCCTCTTTCATGCATAGCTTTTTTGAATAACTTCTCTCTGAATCATTGACCCAGCAGTCTCTCTCTCTCTCTCTCTCTCTCTCTCTCTCTCTCTCTCTCTCTATCTAATATCTCTCTCTCTTTATGAGTCACTTATCAACATAATATTCTCCCTCTGCAATATATATATATATATATAAACAGTGTTTAATATGAACATCAGTAGACATTTAGTAACGAATTCTGTACAAACTTATTTTACTGTTTTTATGAAATGAGTAATTCATTTATCCTTACATTTGAAAAAGAGAGATACACTGAATGTTTTCTATTTTGAATGGCTGTGTTACCAACACTGCTTGCGGTAATAGTTAATCTGGGTTTTCTCGTCCATGTGTCTGGATGTGTGTGTTCACATCGTGAGTGTAGTAAGTAGCTAGACAATGATGAATATAATTTGATCTGATCAACACTGTATATAATTTGTTCATACTGTGTATATAATTATGTAGCCTCTAGAATTCTTATGATCTCATCATATGTACATAATGGCTGCTCGGAAATTGGTATTACTTAATTATTATTATTATTATTATTTTTATTTTTATTATTATTATTATTATTATTTATTATTATTATTATTATTATTATTATTATTATTATTATTATTATTATTATTATTATTGTTCAGACGACGAACATATTCATATGGATCAAGCCCACGAAAGGGGCCACCACTGACTTGAAATTCAAGCTTCCAAAGAATGAGGCGTTCACAAGAAAGAAGCAACAGAAGTTTAAGGGAACTACAGAAAGAAGAGGTCACTCATTCAAAAAGGAAATAATAAATGAAAAAATTAATAAATAGGTTAAAAGTAAGTAGATTACTAAAATACATTGAAAATTGTATTATGACCATAACTCATTAACAACATTGTCCACAAATTTTAGTGCAGGATTGTGCCAACATAAAACTATCATCTAGTGAACCAGTGGTTCCCAACCTGGGGGAAATTTCCCCCTGGGGGGAAATTTGAAGCTACCAGGGGGAAATAATTACACTGCATACTAACTAAAAAAAATATCAGATGTATTTTATCATGAGAGAGAGAGAGAGAGAGAGAGAGAGAGAATGTCTGTTGCAGATGGGTGGCACCGTATCTACCAGGTTCGGCTAACGTTCAAACATGAGCTCTGAAGGGAGGGTGGGAGTGGTGCAGGAGTACACTCACAGGCTCACAGTGCATTACGAGTAGTCAGTTAGCAGGGAGCATCTCTATGGCTCTGCGGGTAACTAACCGCTCTCTGTCTAACTATTTGTTTATCAGTATATTTGTCTATAATGGAAAAATAAATTAGTAAGTCGTCACAGTGTTTTAACTACTCTTTCCCTCATACACATGAAAGGGGAAATCTGGAGGGTTGCACTGGGTGCAGGGGGAAATGACAGGAAAAAGGTTGGGAACCACTGACTAGTCGTTTTAATAAGTGCTGTAATATGTATCTGTAGAAATTGAAATCACACGTGCCAAGGACATGTCAGCTCGGGCTGATGTGGAAGGTTCCGGGTTGATATTTGTTGTGTCTACAAATTATACTGAAGGCTACACTTTTGTTTAAAAAGAGATTTGCACTAGAAAACTCAGCTGTGACGATATTATATTTAATCTAAAAATTCAGAAAAGTCTGGAAGATCGTCGAGAGGGAAGTATAAAAACCCCTCTTTCTTTTTAGATGGGAACCATGTTGGACGTATGCAGGTGGACTCTTAACTAATAAGCCGGTTGCTGACCGAATCTTGCATCAGATTTAATCGACGCCATCCATGAGTTGTTAAGACGTGTAACGCTCAATTGTGGTGCTACGTAAGTGACTTTTGTGAAGCTCAACAACATTTTTGTCTGATGGTGTCAACACCCCTGAGGTCTGGGAGTCATTCTATATGCTTGAAGCATTTCTGAATTTGTAATTGGTAGCAAAGCCTATATTGTTAAAGGTAAAGTAATGGATTAAGTACCTCAGTGCAATTCTATTTTCTGCGAATTTGAATCGTGTATTTTTTCAATGACCACACGGTCATCAATGTTGTTAGGCCAGCTATAGTTAGTGTTTAAGTAATGTTCATGTAAATTGACTGTATTTTGGTAATTAATGTAAATGTGAATAGCTCGGGTATATTTTTATATTAATGAAGTTTATTTTTGTAATAAAAGCTAAATGTGTCTTTACGTTTGGATAGAAACCATGTTTAAGTATTCGTCCAGAATCAGTGTCTGGTATGATTGTGTATCCCAGCCCAAAACATCGGGCACAAACCTAAAAATTCAGTTCACTCCAAGGAAATTCTCGACAAACATTAATAGTAGTCGTTTCCATAAGCATTAAGTTGGTTTGAGAATGATCTCCCTGCATTTAGACACTGGAAAGGAGAATGGGTTATTGTTATTCAAGGCTTTTATCATTTTCTGATCAAGCAACACCTTTATTATTATTATTATTATTATTATTATTATTATTATTATTATTATTATTATTATTATTATTATTATTATTATTATTCAGAAGATGAAGAACCCTATTCACAAGGAACAAGCCCATAGAGGTGACCACTGACTTGAAATTGAAGCTTCCAAAGAATATTGTTTATTAAGAAAATATCTTCATAGTAAACCTGGCATATATATTGTATATTTTGCTTCTGAAAGGATACACAATGCTCCATTCACGATCAAGAATGGGAATCAAGCAAGGACGCAGAGAAGAGCAAGTGTTTTGGAACGTTTTTCTTGATAGTATCCCATAAGACATTACTGTTTTGAAGTCCGTTTTCTTTGTCAATAAATTATACAGAAGATTGTATGTTTATTTTGGATAATCAATCATAATGAGAAATATATAGCTATCATTTCCTTTGCACAACTATATTATTTTTTTGCACTCAAGACTTCTCAATCGTCAACATTTTCTTTTTATTGAAAACACCAACTGAATATATTGCATTCCTTTGACTAGAAGTCATAGTATAATGGAAATCGTCTACTTGGGGAAAAACTTACAATATATGAAGTATTTTTTTGTTTTTGTAACAGATAAAGTGCAATTTATGATTAATCTTAACAATGTGTGTATTACATTTCGAATTTTTAAAGTAACATTTTTAATATTACGTAGTTGTATTTGTTCCTAGTATATAAACTGAATTGATCAGTTTGGTGTCCATTTATGTGGCTGGCATTTGGAATATTCTTAATAATATATATATAATTATTTTGTAGAGTACAGTATTCTTTTGAATGCTGCTCTTAGAAAGGACTGGTAGATGTGATACTCAGGAATTGGATGACAGCACAACTTTCGACCACCAGCCTTGTGCTATATTATGTAAGTCCTCATTATTTTGTGCACAGTGATAGCCCCCCGCCATGGCAAGGCCATAGGCCTATAGCTCGATAATTGGATGGTTAAAAGATAAGGGAGCAAATGTGAAGAATGTTTGACAAATTGTAATTTAATAGAAATGATAAAATCGTGACGAAGAAGACACTCAACAGCCTGAATCATGTCCTTGATAAAATAACGGACACCAGATCATGAAGCTTCCCTGTATTATTTATATTTGCTGTTAAACTTTATTTGTATTATATATTTATAATTACTGTTCATCTTTACTTTTATCTATATATGTCAATACATGGCTACTGGTTAAATGAAGAGATTTAAGAACAACACAGAATGGGAAATTTGACAACTGGATTACAATACCCCTTGTGGAGAGAGGTAGGCAACGAGAAACGGATTATACAAGCACAAGATGGCCCCTATGTTTCATGTTAATTTAACCACCCAAATCAAAGCTACCCACATGCAAGCAAGCAAATGTCCAGCTGAAGTTGAAGCAAGCAACTGCAGTTGTTAAATACAAGAAGGTGATTAGAAGTTATTCGGGATTGAAAAAGAGCTGACTTTCATTATCACAATCACCATACAAGTTCTTGGACAGTTTATTCCACAAATTAATTTTCTCCATGATCAAAGCAGGAATCCTGATCTCACCAACAAACTTGAATTGATATAACATAAGAAGACATCATAAATATATACCACAAAAGATTAAGAAATTATACACAGAAGTGACAACAGTACTGGACGTATATTTCCTATTATAATCCCTTCACATTAAGTCATAGGGTTAAAATATTAGTCTACACATGATTCTCAGTTTTGTCTCTTTTATAATCTGTTTGAGTTTAAATTTACAGCCTGGCATCAGCAGAGGCTAAGAGTGTCGTTCACATACCACAGTAGGCCTACTACAAACAAACCCGCCCCATAGGCATGGGGTGAGACTGCGTAGACTCTGCAGCCAGTTGGACAATAAAACCAATACAACGAAGACGTGTGTTCTTATTCCTCCGACTTATGAAGGTAGAAAGAATATAAAAGGAATGTAGAAGAAGTTGAATTAATCAAGAATACCACACCAGCACATAACAACTTTAGAAGGTTATGGGCCCAGGATACGCCCAGAGTACCAAAAGTAAGCGAACAGTGAGATAAGTGTCGTAAAATGAGGGGGAAAGACTTTGTTAGAAGTCGAATGACATCATGTATTACCCCCTATGACTACAAAGGTGCCGTGACACAACGAAATAATTGAGCGAAGAGAACTAGAGCTGTGCTTGTAAGAGCCCCGACGCTGCCTCTTCCAAACACGTGTGTGTTCGTGTGTTCGTCATCATCGAAGTGGACAGGACAAAGCCAGCGTCTCGTTTTCTTTCTCTACAGGAACGCGATTTCAACCATACAATATTTCCGTCTGTTCTTCCTAAGCATTGTTGTCCTAATGTATGTACAATCACCACTACTTGCATTGCCATGCAAGCATTCTAATCATGTACTCATAATGTTCCACCGAATCTTCTGTATCAAACTGTGTGTGTGTTTCTGTTTGTGAAGACGCCAAAGGTCTCTCCATTTCACATTTATTATGCTATTGCATTGTATCCATTAATCTGTCTTGAATCTCAAGCAACTGGCCATATGTAGAATTTCCTGGCCTTTCCACTGATGTATGTTTCATCACTGTATGTTAATCATGTCTCTTGATATCGCCATCTGTTTGTCTGCCCACAAACACAGATGTCTGAACCTTTTGTCTCTGTTTTACCTGTCCGTGTGTAGACGCTACATTACCGCTCGCACGCGTCAATAACATCTTCGAAGATTCTGTACATTTAAATATTTTACAGATGGATCAGTAGATCTCAGCATCCCGGCAGCAGCAGCAGCAGGAGTCCACTCAACAATCCTCAAAGGCATCAAATATTCTGTCCATTAAATACACCAGAAAAGATCCATCAACAATTCTGATTCACCAGAGAGACTACTGTCATAATTGTTTATTAATAATGTTGTTATTATGACTACTTGTGGCTTGATAAGTCAATTGTCCTTGACTTGCATTTGCAGGCTACCATTCACTGAGGACAATTAACTCAGGCTACCCTATACAAAACAATTCAATCCTGGCATAGGCTAATACAAGTGTGACACACCAGCCTAGGTTAGTAAACCCCACGCCTACTCTTAGCTTGAACTGGCACCTGACATCATAGATGGACGAATCTTCAGTTTTGGTTAGGGTTGAGGGAAAGGCTGACTCCTGCCATTTGTTTCATGCTTCTTAGTAGGAGGATACATGGTGTAAACACCTTATTACTAGTGGATTCCTTTCATAATTGTTAGGACTGGTTCCTAAACTGGTATTTGTACTGGTACCTTATACTGGTTCTTATACTGGTTCTTACACTGGTTCCCTGTAATACAAAACGTTCAGTTACGACAGCAATCATGTGCCAGACAGCATGCAGCCCTTAGCTTGGGCTGTACTAGTACTCATGCCTAGCTTAACTGTTACATTACACAGTTAGCCTGGCTTTATATGCATAACAGGTGGAATTTAACTCAAGAATTGATATATTCATAAAATTATGGAAGAATATCACACATCTTAACCTATGGTTGGTGGCACTGCAACCACATGCAAGCTCATCATGGTGCAACTTACGTAATATTACCATAACAACTCTTGGTAATTTGCTGTTACATCATGGTAAAAATACAAAAAAGCACTATTAACTGTTGTGGCAACATGCACAATACAAACTAAGATAAGTGCATACCTTTTACAAGAAATGAAAATAAGGGGAGCTACATTTCTTTCCCCTCTCAAGTCGTTGTACACGTCTTGAACAGTGCAATTTGAGCTTGCAACTACGCACTTAGTAACATTTACGCACTTACGTACGCACACTCGATCATAGAAAATCTCAATTTTGGGTGGTTCATTTAATGTCTTGATAAAATGCAAACCAATATTGTCATCATTTGAATGAAGGATTTCCATCATGACACTACATTCATGAAGCACTGATAAATCGAAATCTTGCTGAATCAAAAGGGTTGTCATCTCCATTAGCACTAAATTTTAGACAAAAAGTCCCAGAAGATGAAAACTGTAGTGCAAAATTGCTTTTGCCACTGGAGCACTGTGCAGGAAAAATCAAGAACCTCGTAAGCAAGCTCAGAAGAATGCAAAACATCTGCTACGATATCTCAAGAAGACTCAGGATTCAGCCATTTGCTACCAGACAACTCAAGAATGCCCAGCAACATGGGTGGATGCAGACTATGCAAGTGATCATGATGGAAGAAAATCCACCACTGGATTTGTAATATTTCTGGCAGGTGGACCAAAATTATGGAGAAACAGGAAGCAGAGAATAACTATACTCTTAACACATGAGGCAGGGTACATCGCACTATGTGAAGCAACAAGAGAAGTAGTTATTTCGGAGAGTTGCTCTGGGAACTTGGATTCAAGAATTTTGTCGACAGACCAACAGAAATAAATGTTGACAATCAGGCTGCCACAGCCTTAGCAAATGACACTCATTGCTCTGAGAGGTCAAAGTACATTGATGCTAAAAGCACTTAGTAACTAGAGCAAATCAACCTGAGAAAATCAACAGCAAGTACATTCCATCAAAGAAGAATTTGGCTGATCTCCTTACCAAGATCATCTGTGCAGAGAGGACCAAAGAACTGATCACTAAGTTGGGACTATGTCTGCTGCAAAAGTGCCATTGATTTGAACAATACCTTACTTGTCACTTCTACCAAATAATAATTTTATTATTGTCAAATTTACAAGTTCATATTTGACAAATATTATTTTTGTGTACTTACATGTCATTTCATATACTTAATTATTTGGATGTACTCAATTGCAGTATTTTGTTTGTAATGTCAAAGCAAAATATTTTTTGCTTTTCTTTTAAGATAACTTTTTTTCAATTACTCAAGTTATAAAAAAAAAAATGTCCATCAAGGAGAGGTGTCAAAACATTAGTCTAAACACATGATTCTCAGTTTTGTCTCTTGTATACTTGTTTAATTTTTTTTAATTACCATCTGACATAAGCAAACGAGATGGTTAGATCGTCGCATACCAGAATATAGAAAACCCATCCGAGATGGCGTGAGCTGCAAATCAGTGATTTTTTTCAAAAGATCTTGTGAATTTGTCTATCACTTAGTGATCTTGTGAAATAATTTGAAAACTTCACAAAATCTTGTGAATTTCTGTCATATTGAGGTATAAATTAAATAATTATCAATGCTATTTGAATTATAATATGATTATGGTAATTATCCAATCATTACGATAATACATCCAACAGTAGCTTGAATTACTGATTAAAGAACCATTGGGAAATAATGAGAGCAGGTTCTGACAAGATTGGCAAGTGTTTTAATAGAGTTGTTTATCCAGATACGAAAGAGGTTTCCACTCAGTGAAAATTATATATTAGCCTGTTGAATATTTTGGAACCTGAAGCGGCTCTTACTCTAGAGAGTAATCATAAATTCATCTCTAAGATTGCCATTCATTTCCTTACACTTGTAAAAGAAGGTGAATTAGATAAACTTCAAGAACAATGGCGAGACCTTTTATATTTAAAAGAAAGTCTAAAACACCTAGATCGATCTGCAACAACTGTTTGGTTTGAACTTAATCAACTAAAGGATGGAATTAATCAACCCAATTTTGATTTGCTTTCCAAGTTCATGTGTGGTCTCTTAGCATTCCCACATTCATCAGCCTCTGTTTTCCCTCTGAGGCGTCACTGCCACGATCATATTGGCATAGATATTGATTGTCACGTCTTGAATAGTGAACTTTCAAAGCAACAATCTTCACAAATGCTGTGTTACTAAAGTGTAAAGTGGTAGATGTATCTATACGAAAAGAGAGGATGACATTGAATCTTTAATGTATGGTTTAGGTATGAAATTCTATGTTAAATTTTGTTTGAAAATGGATTATTAAGAATTTTTACTAATTCTACTAACGAAAATCTTGTTTTGCTTAAAATTTTAAGTACGTATAACTTTCAGTTATTACTGTAGAGCTAAGAACAGAAATAAAAATGGAACTGTGAATAGTAATCAGTGCTGTCTACAACTCGCATGATCAAGCATGTTTGACATGGGGCGATTTTTTTCTTTTTTTGTCATTCGGAAGTCAGAAATTCGATATGAGAATACTCGTATTTCTTCATTATACGAGAGAGAGAGAGAGAGAGAGAGAGAGAGAGAGAGAGAGAGAGAGAGAGAGAGAGGATCAAGCCGCACAAGCTCCAAGAATGCTCTACAAGAGGTTGCTCAGACTGGGTGGATTTGAGAGCTATCTCACTCCCTGTTGAAAAATATCCAGTTCACATCCAATTTTCACATAGTTCATTTCATCCATGGCAATACTATTATCCAGTAACCATTTTACTCGTTTTCTCAACTCAGTCCTTAGCCAGGTGGGTAGCTTTAAAATCCTTTTCCGGTTATTTCTGACACTCACTGAAGGGCAGATTTCCCAATATGTTTTGCAGGAGTTTTACAGATGGATTCCCTTCCTGACTCCTCCCCCTCCTTCCCATCCGGGATTGGGAAACGTTTCATTACTCACAAATAGCATTTGTTATCTAAGATAAACATACGAATTTCTTAGAATATATAGCCTAAACTGAAAAGTAAATAAATGTCTTTATGCAAATGTATAAAAGAAGTTATAATGCAGAATCCATATACAGTATAAATATAAATATGCATTCATCTATAAAACCAGAATTTTTAGTATATATATATGTTACGAACCGAGTGGCTCGGCCCGTAAGAAAAAAAAAAAAAAAACACAGGATCTTTATAGATGGAAAAACTATTGGGGCTGCTCTGGCTAATCGACAGCTCGCACACACAAAGAAGGAGGAATAACAAAAATACAGGAAATGGTTATAAAAATAGATTTATTAATATTAAATCTTAATAAAAATCTATAACAAAAAAAAAAAAGGCCATAACAAATGAGCCAGGTCCGGGCCACGAAACAAAAAATAAAGCAATATTACTTTATATAAAAAAAAAGAAGTACCAGCAGCAGTCGATACAAAAAAAAAACCATCTCCAGCGAAGTCCACCAACTAACGACAACAGGCCGTATTATCACGACGTCCTGCTGCCGTCTCGCCAAAATACAAAGGACACGGGGCCACTGCACCCGAGCCAAAACTGCCGACAGGGTCTCCACCTGCGGCCAACAAACAACCATCTTCGTTGGTGCGCTGCTCCAGTCTGGGCCCAAACATCGGTTGCCCAAGAAACGTCTTCAAAGTCGAACTGCTGCTGGTACTCAAAAGTTCTCTTCCCCAAGAGAACAACCCGTTCGCTACTGCTGCCCGAACCTGACTAGAGGTTGGCGCCACGCCAACACAGACGTAAACACTCCTGTGAAAATAAGAGGAGGGGGGGAGGATTAGCCAAACAAACAAACTATCGTAACGCCCATAAAACAACCAAAGATCCTAATAATGCTTATAAACACTATCCAGATCATAGTAGATTTAGTCACTGAAATGGCATTCAGAAGTTCTTGTCCCATTTTATTTCTGTTTATTTGTGTGTGTGTGTGTGTGAGATAATAAAAAAAAAAAACTTTCAGTCTCAGCTTTGAAGTTGGGAAGGATTTGACTCAATTTTGCTAAATATTCAGTGTTTAAATAATGGATGTTGACAAAAATTTCCTACGCTGCGTTTTTGTCAGCATAAACTCCCATTTAGTCATTTTAATCATTGTCTAATACTTACAAAATTGCAATCATATGGGCCGTTGACTCGTACTTCTGTCATTGCTGACGTGGAGAAACAGCCAGAAGGTTCTGATTTTATTATTTGTGATGTCATTTCAGTTGTGACGTGTTTAGTTTCAGTAAAGTGTGCCGTGGGTTGCACTTGTGTTTTACAATGAATTTACACTGAAGAAACTCAGCTGGAAAATTGTTCTTGTGGTTCCAGAATCATAGAATATTTTGGAACGGTAGTATATAAACCCCTGCGAGCATCGCATGCGGCTCCTCCTAAACACTAAATGAAGAAGAACCACAGCAGGTGTTCAGACTAGGAAGCGGGTTGACGACATCATAGGTGCACAGCTATGAAGTCCAGCACCCCTGTTTTTGTTTTGATTTATCAGAGCAATCCACCGGGCTGAAAGGACATGAAGCATGTCCAGTGACCGAGTAGTCTGTGAACATTTGTATGAAACTTGAACCATTGTAAGGTTGCCGTATTTTAGACACTTTTTCTGTGTTTTCAAGTAACCCACACACAGTCCAGAATTCTTCCCCTTGTGTGTAAAGTAACTTAGCTATCATTGTTGGAGAAACCTACCTTGAATAAGTAAAGTCCGACACTGAGGATCTCAGTGTAATTTTCCTTCTTTTTTTATTGTGAATTCAGCTCAGTGTTATATTGTTTTTAAAAGTAAAGTAAATGTGCGTAGGTTGGGCAGATTGTTTATAGTTTATTTTTTTAACAAAACTGTAAAAATGCCTTTGTGTTTGGATAGCTACCTATTGTGAGTTTTGGTTTGGAGTCAGTGTCTTGTATGCTTGTAAGGTGTCAAAGAAACGAGCAGGTAAAAGTTACTGCTACTTTATTACAGATCCAGGCAGCTTATATTGCGGCCGACTGACGCCGGGCCGCGAGAGACAATGACAATGGAATTGACTGTGACCTGAGGTCGAAACAATAAACAATAATATGCAGTGAACGAGTACAAATTACAATACAAAACATACAGAGCTACAATATGGATACAGTCTTGATGCCTGTGAATGAAGAAACATGTGATACACAATGTGTGACATTTGTATAAATACGCATAAAGTAAAAATGATTAAAATGCGTGACCTGGCACGTTTTAGGCGTGACTAATTGAGCTTGAAGAAAATGGGAAGTCACCAAAGAAAACAGGCTCAGCGGAGACTTAATTAATGGCGCCGCCGAAACACTATCCTGGCGCCGATGTGGTGACTTTACATGCTTATGTATCACAGTCCAAAACATCAGGCACATACCTAAAAATACAGTTCACGTTGAGGAAATTCTCGACAGTGGATATTCATCAACTTTTTTTTTCTACATTTGTTAGAACCCAAAACTCTCTGTTTTCAGTTTCAGTTCTGAGATTTCCTCTCCAACGAAGCAATGTTACTTTCTCAACTAACAACACTAAATCTTACCTGTAGGAGACATAAGACAGGGAAGTCTGTCAGTCAGTGTATCCTGTTGGAACCAAAACAACAAGCACACTGGTTAAAGCGGCCAGTTTCAGTATATTGTACAAGAGGTAAATGTAATTTTTAAAAATTAATTTTTCAAGAAAATATTGCTATATTTCGTGTGATTGAAATTGCTACAACCAAGATGCCAGCAAACCACGAAACATGGCCCAAATCAACAGCATACAATGTTATGATGATATCTTTTGTTAACCCTACAGTACCTATAAAGAATAAGTGTTTACTAGACAAATGTTTTTGTGTGGATGGGGTTATTAAAATTTAATGCTGAAGTGAAGATCAAGTCTATATTTGGTCAAGTCACCCAGGATGGCTTCCTAAGGCCGACTGCTTCTCTGTCCTCATCCCTCAGAGATATCTGGTGTGTGTGAGTCTAGGGATGACGATTTCCCTTATCATTGTAACCTTATTGTACCTTTGGTTCGTCTGAGTGCCATTAAACTGTAATTCCTCTGAGCAACTCATTTTCATTTATCTCCTTTATTATTACCCATTTGATTCGTTTAACCTTTATTCATTAAATTAGTTTTAAGTTTAAAGTCAACAAGTGCAATTCGATACCCCTCTATTTTATTTAATTTTTCCTGTATTCCAAGTTTAGTGAATGGTGAATTATAATTTGATTTGGTAAACTTTGCATTGTGTTCATACTTTCAAGTCAAACAAGTAACCTATAGAAACGAGGTGACAAATATTGAGACCTCTAAGGTCTGAAAATCAACCTGTGAGTACTCATAAGATTTTGAGAGAGAGAGAGAGAGAGAGAGAGAGATTGTGCCTACCTCTCGTCGTATCTCACAGCCACTTATGATACGACTCAAAGAAACAAATACAAAACATAATATTGATTGATCCACTTATTGCCACTTCAGTATGATGTTGTCTGGTATTCGTTTTAATGGTGTTCACCTGAGAGAAAATCCTCTCTACACAAGCTGATGAGTGGGGTAAGACAGTTAGGTTTGCCATGAACTTGGATAAGTTTTCATATTTGGGTTGACCCAAACCATCTTTGATGTCTCTCAACCTGTACCAAAATTCAGGAATATTCATGTTATCATCAATGTCAAGGTGTTCTTTTGCCATGCGAAAGCTCCTGTATTCATCATCAAGGTCGTTCAGTTGGTCTTCAGAGACAAGTGACTTGAAATGAGCTGTCAGATTTGCAATTGATAAGGGTGAATTATGATTTAATGCAGTTTTTGGATACAACAGTTTCAGCCTTGCGATTACATCATTTTCATCGAAAGGAAATCGCTGTTTAATTTGAATACATAATTCTGTTAAAAATTTCAAGCAGTCCATTTTAAACCTGTCACTTGCAGGTTGAGTTTCTATAGATTCACTTTCAAGCAGAAACATCGTTCTTCCACCCAGATGTATCTCTTTAGTTGTTTGTGGATGTGCTTGTTGGTGGAGTCTATTTCAGACAACTTATTCTGTGCTAGGTACTCTTCTTTAATAAAAAGACTCAAAAGATTGGTATAGGCTACTCGGCTGACACCAAAGCATGTAATTTATGCAGCCTAAAATGCTCAGACTGGAATTCCAAGTTCATGGTATTCACTTTATGAAGAACGTAATGCAGGAAACATAACATATGCTTTGTGCCACAGTTGACAAGAGTCTTGTACATCTGTTGTGCACCATCTACATTACCGGTTTTTGATTCTGACTGAAAGTAGATGAGAAGTGCATCCCATTGCTCCAAAATTACTGAAATAACATTCTCTCTAGATGGCCATCTAGTTTGGGCAAGATTTTGGTACTTGGTGTTGAACAAGTTTAACTGCATCCTGAATCATGGCAAAGTCGTTTTGGCGTTTACTGCTTCTAGAAAATTAAGAAGTTAGATCTTTTAGTAAAGACTCTAGATATGTTTGTAGCACAGATACTGCATGGCTAGCGCAGAGTGCAAAAGTACGGCACACACAGCCTAATACAAAAACATCTGGAATGACATCTTTTAGTAACTTCTGAAATCCTCCCTTTTACAATGATATTGCTAAGTGGAATGTTTTTCTCTTCAAACAGACCTTGAGCACTTCCATTCTCTACAACAATTATATCGAGAAAGTGCATCAGCTACATCTAACTTGGTGAAATCAAAGTACCGAACCACGACAGCTAACACTTGGGTTACAGAAATATCTGTACTTTCGTAAATTATTAATGAAAATTTTTTATTTCTACATATGTCATTTATTTCTAATTTTTCATAATGTGCTATGCCATCTTGAATAGTGTATGTAAGTTTTGCTCTTTTGAAAATCATCTTTTTGGCGATGTCACTATCTGGTGAAGCTCTTCTGCAAACTTCAAGCAGGTGATCCGTTTGAACAAAGGGGACATTATGTTGCGAAAAATAACCAGCTAAAATTGCTTCTGCTATTGCAATTTTCTCTCCCTTCTTTAAAAATCAGTAGTTTTCACACTTGCTTTGGCTGCATTAAAGTTTTTCTTGTGTTTTTCAGTTCTTTTATGGGACAATAGCATAGATCTTCCCGCATTCTTAACTGTAACCTCACAGCAAACATAATAACTGTTATTCTTATTTCCATTGTCTCTCTTTAACCAGTCTAAAATTTTCATCTTCTAGCCATTCATCTTAAAATGACTGTAGCCTACATACCAAGTTTTCTCTGGTAATTCTAAGCCGACTGTCCGCGGTGAGCTAGACTATGGCAATGGCGTTTTTCTATGTTATTTTACTTCCTTTACAAGAATTTAAAGTAATATTTTGTCGCCCGGTTGTAACTAAACTGTGATTGACCTTTGAAGACTACACACGACTTGAATTGCCTAACGCCAGGGTAGGTCTAAGCCAGCATTCCGCAGCAAGCCCGCCCCCCCCACCTCCATAGCTAATACGGCAAAATTGTAACCAGTAAACACCTCCAGGGTACGTTATGTTGGTATTTTTACGGGTTTTACTGGTTACAATTTTGCCGTATTAGCTATGGAGGGGTTGGGGGGGGGCTTGCCGCGGAATGCTGGCTTAGACCTACCCTGCGTTAGGCAATTCAAGTCGCGTAGTCTTCAAAATTCAATGGCAGCGTAGTTATTTTGACTGTTTAATTGAACTGGTTTTATTTAAGCTTTTGGTTTTGATTTTGACCAGTTTTCTTTGCAGTTTCTTGGTCAAGGGGAATTTGAGCCTAGCTTAGTTACAGCCGGCCGACAAAATATTACTTTAAATTCTTGTAAAGGAAGTAAAATAACATAGAAAAACGTCAATTGCCATAGTCTAGCTCACCGCGGACAGCCGGCTTAGAATTACCTTTTCTCTTTTTCTAGGACGACTCCTCACTCATACTTAGAGTAAACTAAAAAAAATAATCCGACACCTTCAGTCACAACGAAAGCTAGGACACAAATGAAATTTGAACGAGGTCTGAGAGAGACCTTGCTCATGCTCACCGAGTATGAGACGTGAAACAGTGAAACGTACACGTCACCATGGCAGCACAGCGCCGCCCGAGTTCGAAATTTTAGCATAGTTAATAAAAAAACCTAGATTTCTTACATTTTCAGGGAAAAAACCTATAAACCTAGATTAAGGCCCCAAAACCTACATCAAGGTGGAACAGCCTAGCGCTGGCATCCCTGATCCAGACTACAACTGCTGGCTTTCAGCAGACCCTGGGCTTCCCTGTGCTTATGACATGTTCATATACAAAATCCGTCACAGAAATAGTTCTGGGCCATTTGGGAAGTGCTCTTATTGATGGGACTCCCAAAAAATTTTAGGTTGTTGAAATGGCTGAGAAGAAAACCGAAAACTTTCATCAGGAACAGACATAATCGGTGTTTCTTTTCAATCATAATGGAAGATACGTTGTGGAATCATGTTTGCCATTTTATCAAATGTAATTTTTCTGCTACAGTTTTGAATGAATTTGATTATTTTTATCTCTTTTCGACTTTGCATTTGCACTCCGTCTGCCATCTTTGATATAAAGTAGTTGCCTGGGGCCTAGGCCATACCTTTCAGTTCAAGCTATTTGTGTAGTCTAAGTAGCATGTCCAAATTGTAGTACATAATATATTATTAACAGCAATGAAGCCTTAGGGCATCAGCAGTGAAGTGAAAAGCTTTGAGAGGGCCTGAGCAGCTGGGAAGGACGACTTGACCCAGACGTAGCTGTAACTTTATGTCAGACCAGAAATAAACCTGTCATCCATCTTATTTCATTCGAATCCGTTGCGGATTTATTAAATAAAATAAGTCTCATAAATAAACAAATACAGATAAGGAAACCTGTGTTAAAAAAAAATTATACCGTTACGGAAAGTTAGACGTATGCTGCAATTCATGTTTTTTTTTTCTGGGGAACAAAAATAGTGAGAATATTATAAAGGACAAAAATAGTGTCGACCTTTGCTCAAGAAAAGTAGGCTAAAACATGTGTAAACTTTGATACTTTTATTTTCCTTAAATGCCTGTTTAAAGATTCAAAATAGACGCGTACTTTTTTACATTTACACAGTTGGCTTGAGTCCTTCACACTGTAGATGATGTGCTGAGGAGAACTCCCCTGGTGGGATATCGCATGTTAAGTATTCACCGGGCCAAATTATGAGCAGCCTCTTCTTGTCATATTGAAGAGGCTTGAAAGTTCTAATTAACAAATAATTCGGCTTTCCTTGAGATGTCAATTGTCATGGACTATCGTCGACGGAAGGTCATTTGGGTCAGTCAAGGAAATTGTTCAATTTCGACCGGAAGTATTGACCGAATGGAAGGTCAATCAATGATTGATGTTAATTTTGAGTTTTTGAGTTAAATATGGTTGAATTAAGTGAGGCAATTCCCTTCTCTTGAAGGTAAGGTTTACGATGGTCAGTCCTGTTTAAGCGTTATTTAACAATTTAAACCGTTATTTAAATCATATCTAAATAACGCCGAAGGTCAGGCAGTGGTTGAAGTTTATTTTGAGTAAAGAAAATTTGGTTAAATTCGAGATATTAAGTTCAATATGGATGGAATAAGGTCTCATGGCCAACGTTATGTCGGCGTTATTTAAGCCTTATTTATTTTATTTGAACTGTTATTTCATTGTGTTATGGCTTTTAAGTCGCTGCCTAAGGGTTGCATTGCTTTGGAATTGGTCGTTTCAAGGTTATGTAAAGCATAACCAGGCCTATGCAAGGCTAGACTGGGCCAGGCTAGGCTAGAAGTCAGTATTAACTTTATTATTTATGAAACTGGTTTCATTGAAGTTCCTGGGTTTCATTTTGACCATTTTGATTTTCAGGTTTCTCTGGTTAAGCGAATTGAAGCCTACCCAGGTTTCTTGGGCAAGGTTGGGCTCAGAGCCCGGTTAGGTTAGGAGTCATTATTGCCTTTATTTATTTTGACTGTTCAATTGAACTGGTTTTATTTAAGCTTTTGGTTTTGATTTTGACCAGTTTTCTTTGCAGTTTCTTGGTCAAGGGGAATTTGAGCCTGGCCGGGCCTGTAAGGGTAGGTTAGGCTTGGGGGTTTTGGCATTTAAATCTTGGTTGTAATAAAAAAGGCTCTTATTCAGAATTAAGGTAAAATTTAAGACTACTACCGCACCCCTTTAGTTAGGGAATTATCAGTTTTTGTGCAAAATGGGTGCTGCATTTTGTACCAGCCGCTTGGGGTTTAATGTGAATATAAACAAAAGACAATAAGTGCCATAAACTTAAACAAAAGACATGAACTTGAACAAAAAGCTGTAAATTTTGCGGTCACCAACTGGCCGGATTTTTACTGTGATAAGTTAGACCTCCAGTTTCATTGCAGTTGCTTGTACGTGCATGGCCTGTCATGCAGTCATTATGGCCCAGGGCATGACTGTGTCAGACTAGGATTTTTTTTAAGGAAATGAGGAGAAAAACCAGTAAAAGAAAAACATGTAAGCTGAAAATATCTAAAAGTCTTAACATGATACAACTAGGTCACTAAGCAAACTTAAATGTCTCGAAACTCCTTAAAAAATAAACCAAAATGGTTGGAAATTTTTTCACTCTGGGCAATTTTTCGTGTAAAACTGTGTCCTGCCGCTTCAATGTAATTTTTAGGCTGTAATTTTTAATAAACTAGAGGATTCATGCAAACATAGGGTTGCGAGTCTGTCCTACCAACCTAGCCTGACCCTGAAGGTTTGGATTTCTACTGGAAAATCCCCTGTACAATATTAGAAATAGGGAAACTATGGCAGGCTAGTAACAAACCAGCTTTTTCAGTTTGGTAGATTAGTCAGAATCATGTGGAAAAACTGTAATAATAATTGCATTTGGAAAATGCATAAAAAACCTACTTGAAAGGTGAAAAATAGGATACAGTACTTTGAAGCTTTTGCCAGAGTTGTATAAGTAATTCAACTTGTCAAGAACAGAGTGTCGTGACACCAGTGTAGTTTATGGCACTTGTAACATGACAGATATGGGGACTGGTGAAATTCCTATGCAAGACATGAAAGGAGTGTTTTAATAAATATGAATTTATCATTCATTTTATGCAGTTGCTTTAAAACTGCAACAAAAATACAATTGTTCCGACACGATATACAAACCATTGGTCCTTTACATTAGGAATTACTTACGGCAAAGCTGAACATGGTGGTTAAACTACTGTCAGGTAGGTGGAGAATACCTGATGTAAACATTCCCATTTGTGTTCTGCCATTTTTTCGGACCTCTTTGCCTGACTGTCGTTAAGCTCTTTATTATCCTGGTGGGATCTTTCTGTATTTTTTTGTATGTATTACGTGTGTTTGATATTTATTAATATACAAACCCACGATTCGTGATAGCCTTGCATAAGCCGTGGTAATGCTTCACTTCCAGTAGTCTTTTTATTTAGATACTGAAGGCGTTCCCCTGTGCATTCGGAGATATTAGATTGGGACGTAATTTCTTCGCTTCCCTACATTGATCGGGATGTAAAAAGTGCTCTCCCCTTCTTGGGCTCCTGCCCTCCATGTACAAGGGCGTAACTGTCATGTATGTCTTTACGTAAGTGCAAGACATGTTATATAACGCCGTCCGTAGATGTGTTTAGTTCAAAGTTACTGCTAGATGTTAGTAATGATTTAGAATATAAGTGTGGTCAGTTATTATTGTGTTAGTATCGAATCCGACACACAGGCTTCAGTTCTATAAATTCTACCTCATGTATGCAGAATATAATCCCTTTTTATGTGTCGAGCTCCGATGCTCATATGTTTGTTATGGTTCCATTATAATATACCTTTTGTATTTTGTATACACCTCTTACTGCCTTCTTCTCAAATGTAGCAGAGCAAATAAACAGAGCTGAATGATATAGCTTTATCATCACCCTTCATCCTCAGACATCTGCAACAAGAATGGGACCAAACCTCAGATACTAAATACATCATATTTACCTTGCAGGTAAGAATGAAGAATTGTAGTTTGTGTTATATATACCACCACATCAGCCAGAATCCTGAACCATCACCGAATGGAAGTGGAGGCCACTACTTTGCCACCTTTCTGGCCGACCATTCAAGGTACAGTGAAATTTCTACAATGAAGAAGAAAATTGAAACAATGGAGAAATTCAAGGAGCACATGGCCAGGGCAGAGAGAAAACACAACAGACCTTTGCAGTGCCTCCACACTGGTAATGGGAGTGAGTATGTCAGCAAGGAATTCTTGTAAGGTGTCAAAGAAACGAGCAGGTAAAAGTTACTGCTACTTTATTACAGATCCAGGCAGCTTATATTGCGGCCGACTGACGCCGGGCCGTGAGAGACAATGGAATTGACTGTGACCTGAGGTCGAAACAATAAACAATAATATGCAGTGAACGAGTACGAATTACAATACGAAACATACAGAGACACAATATAGATACAGTCTTGATGCCTGTGAATGAAGAAACATGTGATACACAATGTGTGACATTCGTATAAATACCATAAAGTAAAAATGATTAAAATGCGTGACCTGGCACGTTTTAGGCGTGACTAATTGAGCTTGAAGAAAACGGGAAGTCACCAAAGAAAACAAGCTCAGCGGAGACTTAATTAATGGCGCCGCAAACACTATCCTGGCGCCGATTTGGTGACTCTACAAATACTCCCCAAGACGAGGGACGTCTGATTAATCCCTGTATCTGCTGGGACGCTGAAGGGTGCCGCGGCTCCTTGAAGATAACTGAGGGGCCTCCCGCCTGTGAGGCTGCTGTTTGGGCGGTTCCTTCCTGGGCGGCGCGCCTGCGGGGTGAGGGCGTGCTGGAGTGCGTTTGGGCGGAAGGGTGCTGCGTCGCTGCCGGGACTCTCCGACAGGAAGGCGGGCTTTAGCGGTCTATGGAAACCCAGTCGTTCTTGCCTGGGGAGTGCCAGCGAACGCCTTGCTGTTCCGCTCCAGCACGCGGAAGGGTCCCCTGTAGGGCTTAGTTAGTGGTGGACGGACGGCGTCGACTCTGACGAAGACGTGGGTGGCGGATGACAGCTGTGGCGGCATGAAGGTGGTTGCTTTGTCGATGTATGGCGCCTGCAAGGCGAACTTGCCGGCCACGTCGCGGGCCTCTGCAGAGATGGGGAGTGGCGATCATCCGTCACGCAGCTCTCCGGCACCACGAGGGGTTCCCCATAGGTTTGTTCAGCTGCGGATGGGGTGCCGTCGGCTCTGGGGGCGGTCCTCAACCCGAGGAGGACCCACGGCAGCTGATGTTTCCAGTCCTCGGCGGTGCAGCGGGCCATGAGGGATGACTTTGGGACCTGTGGAACCGTTCAACCAGGCCGTTGGCCGCTGGGTTGTACGCTGTGGTGGTGTGGTGCATGGTTCCCAGCAGTTGAGCCAGGGCAGACCACAACTCGGAGAGGAAAGCGGGGCCCTGTCGGTTGTGATGTGGTCCGGGACGCCGGCGGCTAACCCAACTGGAGAGCAGGGCCTCAGCGCACGCGCTGGCGGTGGCTTCTTGCATGGGTGTGGCCGGGCCACCTCGTTGAACGGTCTACCACCGTGAGGAGGTATCTGGATCCGCCTGATGGGGAAGGGCCCGACGACGTCGATGTGGATGTGGCGGCGGCGCCCTGGCTGTGGGAACTCGCCTACCCCGACTGCGTGTGACGACCCACTTTACTGGTCTGGCACTGCAGGCACTGTTTTGCCCAGGCTGTGGCGTCCTTTTGCACCCGTGCCAGACGAACTTTTTGAAAGCAGTTTGGCCGTGGTCCTGCCGAGGGGTGTGAGGCCGTGAATGATGTCGAATACCTGGCGGCGGCGTGAGGCTGGAACCAAAGAGGCGGGGCTGGCCTGTGCTGATGTCACAGAGCAGGCTGGGGCCTCCGAGGCGAGGTCACGTCCCGCCACTTGAGGGATGTGATGGCGGTGCGGTATGCTGGGGTTTCTGGGTCAGCGGCCTGTTCTCTGGCAAGGTCCTGGTAATCTACACCAAGCTGCACTGCGTTCAACTCGACTCTGGAGAGGGCGTCTGCTACGGGATTTTTCTTGCCGGGAGGTACCTGGCGGAACAGGTAAATTCGGCTATGGCTGAGAGGTGGTGCTGCTGTCTGGAAGACCATCGTCCCCTGCTTCGTGAAGGCGTGAACCAGTGGCTGGTGGTCTGTGAAGATTGTGAAGGGCGTCCCCTCCAGGAGGAACTTGAAGTGCCGAACTGCGCGGTACATCGCGCAGAGTTCCCTGTCGAAGGTGCTGTAGCGGGACTCTGCGGGACTGAACTTCTTGCTGAAGAAGGCGATGGGCTGGGGGGCGCCGTTGATGATTTGCTCCAGAACAGCACCGCAGGCAACGTTACTGGCATCTGTCGTCAGCTGGAGGGGAGCCTTGGGATCCTGGTGTGCCAAGGCGGTTGCCTTGGTGAGGGCGGCCTTCGTCAGGGAAAAGGCCTGCTGCTGGCTGGGTCCCCAAGACAGGGACTTCGGTTGACCTTTTAGGACTTCCGTCAGGGGCCGTGGTGTCGCGATCCCGGGGATGAAGCGCCTGTAGAAGTTTACCATCCCAAGGAACTCCTGGGCGGCCTTGATGGAGGTGGGTGTCGGAACTTGGCTACGGCTGCCACTTTCGATGTAAGAGGGCGGACGCCTGTCGGAGACACCTCGTGACCCAGGAATTCTGCTTTCTGGACGCCGAAGGTACACTTGTCGAAACGGACGACGAGGCCGTTTTCTTGGAGGCGCTGGAGGACTGCTTTGATGTGCCTCTGGTGTTCGCTGTGAGACCTGGAAAATATGAGAATGTCGTCGACGTAGCAGACGCAGAATTTTAGGTCCCCAGGATGCTGTCCATGAGCCGCTGGAAGGTGGCCCCGGCGTTCCTCAGCCCGAAGGTGGAGAAGGCGAACACATAGGACCCGAAGGGCGTGATGATGGCTGTCTTTGGTATGTCCTCTGGCGCAACAGGTACCTGGAAATAAGATTTAAGAAGGTCCAATTTAGTGAATATTTTGGCCCCGTGAAAGGAGGCCATGAGGTCTTGCATATTGGGTAGAGGGTAGTGGTCGGGCTCCGTTGCAATGTTGAGCCGCCTGTAGTCGCCGCAGGGTCTCCAGGAGCCGTCCGGTTTCTGCACCATGTGGAGGGGGAGGCCCATGGACTGGAGGCTTTCCTGCAGATGCCCATCCGTTCCATCTCCGCGAATGCTTTTTTTTCCTCCTGAAGGCGCTGAGGGGAAGCCTGCGGAACCGCATGTCGGGGCCCTTTAGTCACTATATGGTGGTATATGCCGTGCTTGGCTGGGGCCCCGGGGACTTGGCGAAAGCTCGGGCTTAAACACCTCAGGAACTCCGACAGAAGGTGTGCATACTGGTGGGGGCGACGGCGCTGATGGTGGGTCTGGGTCCCGCCGTTAACGGGAGAGACTGGCAGGAGTCGGTATCGAGGAGGCGCTTGCGCCCCACGTCGACTAGCAGGCCGTGCGCCAGAAAATCGGCCCCCAGGAGTGGGGTTCCTCGTCGCGACTATGAAGTCCCAGGAGTAACTCTGGCCAGGATGGAGATCGACAGGAGCCTGGTGCCGTAGGAGAGGATGGGGTTCCGTTGGCGGCCGTCAGGAAAGCGGCCGGTCTGGTGTCTGGTTGCGGTCCTCTCTGGATGCTGGGAAGACTGACTTAAAGGCTCCTGTGTCGACCAGCATCATCCTGCCGGAGACGGTGTCGCGGGACGTAAAACCTACTGTTTTTGAGGCCCTGGGTTCTTCGGCTGCCATGGCGGCCTGTCCTGCTGGCCCGCCGCCTGTTTTTGAGCGGTTGAACGAGCAGGGCGGCAGGCAGTTTCGGGCGTCCTTTCCGAACCACTTGTGGTAGCGACAGAAGCCGGGGACCTCCGTCTGCTGTGGTTCGGTGGGCGTCTGTTGGCGATGGCGTTGACGGGCTGCTCTACGTCCTCGTCAGGCTGGACGGAGCTGACCGGCTGTGTGGCCGGTTTTAGCCGCTGTGAAGCCTTGACGGAGTCTGTGAGGTGTTTGCCGCCTCTATGAGGTCCTCGACAGGCATGGTGTAGGGGTGAGCGATCTGGTTGCGTACTTCCGGGAGGAGTTGGCGAAGGTAGATTTCCCGTATGAAGCTTATCTCCTGCTGCTTGTTTGTGCCACCCAAGACTGGTATTGACAGGAGATCTACGACCATGCCCCAAAGCGTCTCTTGGATTGAGGTCGTGGCGTGGATTATTGGCAAGGTCGATAGCACGGGCGGCCCGCTCGGCGATGGGCAGGGAGCAAGCTTCGAGGAGGAACTTTTTGTGGTGCTGTATGTGAGGGTGTGTGTTTGAATTTTTCGCGAGATGAGTTTTCTGTACACGTCCTCCGGAAGGGCGTTGAGCACTGTGTCGGCCTGTAGGATTTCGTCCGTGAGGTCCGCGATTCTGAAGTGGCTCTCCACCCTGCGCAGCCACATCGATGGGTTCCCCTGCGTGGGCGGCAGCTTTACGGTGAGGGCGGCCCGCGATTGTGTTGCCCGGCCGTCGTGTGTTCGGGCGCTGGTGTGGGAGTTGTGGGAGGGCCTCGATGCGGGGCGGGCGCGGCTGTGATGGGAGGTAGGTAAACCTCGGAGTCCGCGGGGTCCGCGTTTAACTGCATGAAGGAGGATATCCGCGTCCATGCTCGCTCGCTTGACCCCTTTTGGAGTGGGGTATCGGCGTCCGAGTACGCACTTTCGTGCGCCGTGTGGTTCCGCTAGTGACGCTGGTGGGAATGCGCCGGCGAGAGTCAGCACGCTCAAACGCTGGTTACAGCGCCGTGTTTAGGCCGCTAAGGCGTTTTGGAGAAATCCTGGGCCAAGACTGAGTCGCCGTGTGAGTCCGCTAATGGCTCCGGGATACTCGGGGTCACCACTGTAAGGTGTCAAAGAAACGAGCAGGTAAAAGTTACTGCTACTTTATTACAGATCCAGGCAGCTTATATTGCGGCCGACTGACGCCGGGCCGTGAGAGACAATGGAATTGACTGTGACCTGAGGTCGAAACAATAAACAATAATATGCAGTGAACGAGTACAAATTACAATACAAAACATACAGAGCTACAACATAGATACAGTCTTGATGCCTGTGAATGAAGAAACATGTGATACACAATGTGTGACATTCGTATAAATACCATAAAGTAAAAATGATTAAAATGCGTGACCTGGCACGTTTTAGGCGTGACTAATTGAGCTTGAAGAAAACGGGAAGTCACCAAAGAAAACAAGCTCAGCGGAGACTTAATTAATGGCGCCGCCGAAACACTATCCTGGCGCCGATTTGGTGACTTTACATTCTCGGCTTTTCTTACAGAGAAGGGAATAGAGAGATGGCTGACAATCCCGTACACTCCTCAGCAAAATGGAAGAGCTGAACGCCTAAACCTGAGTTTACTGGCCATAGCAAGATGCATGATGATTGAACCTGGAGTACCACAAAAATTCTGGGCTGAAACAAATTGCATCAGAACAGAACAATGTCAACGGCCATAAATGAGATTCCATTTGTGCTGTGGAGAGGGATCGAGAAACCTCGAACGTGATCCCCTGAAATTGATCAGAGTGTTTGGCTGTGAAGTTTTGGCTAAGCTGAGGGAGACTCCAAAGCTGGAAGTTTGAGCAGAAAGATGTGTCTAAATGGGAGTGTGTCCAAACCAAAAGGGATACAAGTTGTGGAACATCAACAGACAAATCATGTCAATGTTGACTTCAGAGAAGAGGTTTACCCTTTCAAGATCAAAGAACCAGCTGTGAAAACCACAACCAAGAAGCAAACAGCGGCTCTCTTCTTACCTGTTTCTGACACTGACAACAACACTGATTGGGAGAACCTTTTCTCTGGTGATGAAACCAACAGTGGAAACCTGGGAAACAATCAAGAAAATCAAGAAGACATTCCTGAAAGTCAGGAAAACAATCAAGAAAATCAAGAAGACATTCCTGAAAGTCTGGAAAACAATCAAGAAAACCAAGAAGACATTCCAAAAGAACAAGAAAGTCAAGAAAATCAAGAAAATCATCAAGAGAACCACGATGAGGAACCCAATTTGAGGAGATCTCAAAGGATGAAGAAACCAAAGAAGTGCCATTGTTTCAAGGTCAAGACATATTTTCAGCATTTGCCAAAAGATCCTTTGACCGTCGAAGAAGCATTCAGTTGTCTCGACAAAGACAAGTGGGAAGCTGCCATGCTGCAAGAAATGGAAAGGATTAGAAAGCATGGACACTGGAAAATAGTGCCAAGACCAACAGAACATAAAGTGATTGATAGTAAGTGGGTATTCAGAAGAAAAACAAATGAACTTGGTGAGGTAACAATACACAAAGCAAGGTTAGTGGCCGGAGGGTTCTGCCTAACACCTGCTGTGGACTATCTCGAGACTTATGCCCCTGTAGTGAGAAAATCAAGCATTAGACTGCTATTGACCTTAGCTGCTGAAAATTCAAGGTCTGTTGAACAGCTTAATTCAAATTCACCCTACCTAAACAGTGGACTCAAGGAAATCATATTTATGGAACAACCAAAGGGATGTGAAGTTGCAAACGAAAACATTTTGTTTGTGAAGTGGAGAAAAGTATCTATGGCTTGCCTCAAAGCAGTAGAAATAGGAATGAAGAACTGAGCAAGAAGCTGACAAAAATGGGCTTGATTAGATCTGAATAATTATAATGAAGCAAAAACAATCATTACTGGAGTTCATGTAGATGATTTCATCATTGTTGGAAATTCGGAAGATGTGACTGATTTCAAGATAGAATTCCAGAATTATTTTGCTGTAAAAGAGCTAAGCGAGGCTGCAAGGCATCAAAAATTCTTTCCATTAAATACATCAGAAAAGATCCATCAACAATTCTGATACACCAGAGAGACTGCATTCAAGAAGTACTGATAAATCGAAATCTTGCTGAATCAAAAGGGTTGTCAACTCCATTAGCCCTAAATTTTAGACAAAAAGTAACAGAAGATGAAAACTGTAGTGCAACAGAATGTAGAGGAATCACGGGTAGCTCATCACACCTAGTAAATTGCACTAGGCCTGACACTGCTTTTGGCACTGGAGCACTGTGCTGGAAAAATCAAGAACCTCACAAACAAGATCAGAAGAATGCAAAGCATCTGCTACGATATCTCAAGAAGACTCAAGATTTAGCCATTTGCTACCAGACAGCTAAAGAACGCCTAACAGCATGGGTGGATGCAGACCATGCAAATGATCATGATGGAAGAAAATCCACCACTGGATTTGTGATCATTCTAGCAGGTGGACCAATATCATGGAGAAGCAGGAAGGGGAGAATAACCACACTCTTAACTAATGAAGCAGAGTACATAGCATTTTGTGAAGCAACAAGAGAAGTAGTTTATTTCAGAAAGTTGCTTCGGGAACTTGGATTCGTGAATTTTGTCGACAAGTCAACAGAAATAAATGTTGACAATCGGGCTGCCACAGCCTTAGCAAATGACACTCATTGCTCTGAGAGGTCAAAGTACATTGATGCTAAAAGCACTTAGTAACTAGAGCAAATCAACCTGAGAAAAATCAACATCAAGTACATTCCATCAAAGAAGAATCTGGCTGATCTCCTTACCAAGATCATTGCGCAGAGAGGACCCAAGAACTAATCACTACTGTATGTCTGCTGTAAAAGTGCCATTGATTTAGACAATACCTCACTTGTCACTTCTGCCAAATAATTGTTTTATTATTGTCAGATTTGCAAGTACATATTTGACAAATAGTAGCCTATGCAATGTTAAGTTGTAGTTTACTTATTCTGCTTCTAATACTCACTGTTTGCATATTATGCCCATCATTATTTGCTAGTTTTGAGTGCAGCTATCAACTGTAAATGTTTGATGTCTTACCAAATACTTTTATGATAGCATTGTATTCTCTGTATCATCTTATCTTCGTGTACTTACACATCATTTCATACACTCAAATATTTGGATGTACTCAATTGGGGTATTTTGTTTGTAATGTCAGATCAACATTTTTTTTTTTCTTTTAAGATAACTTTTTCTTCTTTACTCAAGTTATAACAAAACTGTTCATCAAGGAGAGGTGTTAAAACATTCGTCTAAATACATGATTCTCAATTTTGTCTCTTTTATACTTGCCGCATACCAGAATATACACAAACCCGCCCGAGATGGTGAGAGCTGCAGTCAGTGTTGCCACAGCTTTGATTTTTCACAAGATCCTGTGAATTTGGCTATCACCGTGTAATCTTGTGAAATAATTTGAAAACTTCACAAAATCTGAATTTCTGTCATATTGGGGTATAAATTAAATAATTACCAATACTACTTGAATTATGATTATGGTGATTATCTAATCATCATGATAATACATCCAACATTAGCTTGAATTGCTGATTAAAGAACCATTGGGAAATAATGAGAGCAGGTTCTGACAAGATTGTCAAGTGTTTTTAATAGAGTTGTTTATCCAGATACGAAAGAGGTTTCCACTCAGTGAAAATAATATGTTAGCCTGTTGAATCTTTTGGAACCTAAAACGTCTCTTACTCCAGAGAGTAATCATAAATTCATCTCTAAGATTGCCATTCATTTCCTTACACTTGTAAAAGAAGGGGAATTAGATAAACTTCAAGAACAATGGCGAGACCTTTTATATTTAAAAGAAAGTCTAAAACACCTAGATCGATCTGCAACATCTGTTTGGTTTGAACTTAATCAAGCAAATGATGGACTTAAGTCAACACAAATTTTTATTTGCTTTCCAAGTTCATGTTTGGTCTCTTAGCATTCCCACATTCCTCAGCCTCTGTTTTTCCTCCGAGGCATCACTGCCACGTTCACATTGATTGTCGCTTCTTGAATTGTGAACTCTCAAAGCGACAATCTTCAAAGTGTGAAGAATTCACTAAATATACGGGTTTATCTGCAATTGAATAGAGAGGGTGAAATTAACTCTTTAATGTTGTGTGGTTTAGGTATGAAATTCTATGTTAAATTTTGTTTGAAAATGAATTATTAAGAATTTTTACTAATTCTACTAACGAAAATCTTGTTTTGCTTAAAAGTTTAAGAATGTATAACTTTCAGTTATTACTGTAGAGCTAAGAACAGAAATAAAAATGGAACTGTGAATAGTAATCAGTACTGTCTATAACTCGGATGGTCAAGCATGTTTGCCATAAGGCGTTTTTTTTCTTTTTTTGTCATTCGGAAGTCAGAAATTCAATATGAGAATACTCATATTTCTTCATTATATTAAGAGAGAGAGAGAGAGAGGATCGAGCTGCACAAGCTCTAAGAATATTCCACAAGGGGTTGCTCAGACTTGGTGGATTTGAGAGCTATCTCACTCTTCATTGAAAAATATCCAGTTCACATTCAATTTTCGCATAGTTCACTTCATCCATGCAAATACTATTATCCAATAACCATTGTATTCGTTTTCTCAACTCAGTCCTTAATGGGTGGGTAGCTTTAAAATCCTTTTCCGGTTATTTCTGACACTCACTGAAGGGCAAATTTCACAATGTGTTTTGCAACAATTTTACAGATGGATTCCCTTCCTGACTCCTCCCCCTCCTTCCCATCCGAGATTGGGAAACGTTTCATTACTAACAAATAGCATTTATTATCTAAAATTAAGCATACGAATTTCTTAGAATATATAGCCTAAAAATTTCCTACACAGAGTTTTTGTCAACATAAACTCCCATTTAGTCATTTTAATCATAGTCTAATTATCTAATACTTATAAAAGTTCTAATCATTTGGGCCGTTGACTCGTATGTACATCATTGCTGACGTTGAGAAACAGCCGGAAGGTTCTGATTTGATTATTGGTGATGTAATTTCAGTTGTGATGTGTTTAATTTCAGTAAAGTGCGCCGTCGGTTGCACTTGTGATTTACGATGAGTTTACACTGAAGAAACTCAGCTGGAAAATTGTTCTTGTTGTTCCAGAATTATGGAACATTTTGGAACAGCAGCATATAAACCCCTGCGAGCATCACATGCAGCACTTTCTTCCTAGACACTAAGTGAAGAAGAACCACAGCAGGTGTTCAGATTAGGAAGCGGGTTGATGGCGGCATAGGTACACAGCGACAAAGTCCAGCTTCCTGTTTTTGATTTATCAGAGCAATCCACTATGCTGAAAGGACATGAAGCATGTCCAGTGACCGAGTAGTCTGTGAACATTTGGTATGAAACTTGAACCAAGTAAGTTTGTCGTATTTTAGACAGTTTTTCTGTGTTTTCAGGTGATCCACACACAGTACAGAATTCTTCCCCTTGTGTGTAAAGTAACTTTAACATGTCATTGGTAGAGAAACCTACCTTGAATGAGTCAAGTCCAGTACTGGGGATCTCGGTGCAATTTTCCTTCTTCTTCTATTGTGGATTCAGCCCATGTGCTCTCAGTATTGTATTGTTTTTGAAAATAAAGTAAATGTGCGTAGCGTGGGAAGATTGTTTATAGTTTATTTTTTTTACCAAAACCATAACAATGCCTTTGTGTTTGGATAGCTACCTATTGTGAGTTTTGGTTGAGAGTCAGTGTCTTGGATGATTACATATCCCAGCCCAAACCCCATACCTAAAAATACAGTTCATGTTGAGAAAACTCTCGACAGTGGATATTCATCAACTTTTTTTCCTACATTTGTCAGGACCCAAAACTGCCTGTTTTCAACTTCAATTCTGAGATTCCCTCTCCAAAAAAGCAATATTACTTTCTTAATTAACAACTATATTTTACCTGTAGGAGAAGTCTGTCAGTCAGTGCATCCTGTTGGAACCAAAACAACAAGCTTACTGGTTAAAGCGGCCAGTACCAATATATTGTAAAAGAGGTAAATGTAATTTTTAAAAAATAAAATTTTTAGGAAAATTTTGCTATATTTTGTGTGATTTATAATTTAGTGAAATCACTACAACCAAGACTGCCTGTGAACCATAAAACGTGGCCCAGATCAACAGCATAAAATGTTAAGATGATATCGTTTGTTAACCCTACAGTACCTATAAAGAATAAGTGTTTACTAGACAGATGTTTATGAGTGGATGGGGTTACACAAAATTTAGTGCTGAGGTGAAGACCAAATCTATATTTGGTCAAGTCGCCCGATAAGGCTTCCCAAGGCTGACTGCTTCTCTCTCCTCATCCCTTAGCTAAGGGTTCAGGTATCTTGATGCATTCTCTCCAGTTACTTCTAACGACAGCATCTCCCGTAACTGATCTCTTTACCTCCAAATCCTCCATCACTTCATGATGCCATATTGTTTCCAAAATTGATACTCTTCTGCCAGTTTTGTTAATACAGATTTTGTAGGTCAGTTCTGCATTTGCACTGACAGTATGAATTGTTTCCTTCTCCCCAGTAATACCCAAATGCAGAGTTAACCTCATTATTATTACCTGGTGAGAGAGAGAGAGAGAGAGAGAGAGAGAGAGAGAGAGAGAGAGAGAGAGAGAGAGAGACAGACAGACAGAGAGTTGTACCTACCTCTCGTCGTATCTTACAGCCACTTACGATACGATTCAAAGAAACGAATACAAAACATAATATTGATCGATCCAGTGATTGCCACTTCAGTATGATGTCGTCTGGCAAATGAGAGAGTGGAAGGAACATCTGAGAGATATTTCGGTGGTTGTATGATGACTCTCTCGTTAGTGCATTTTACTCAGACCTGGCCATATGCCAGCGTGGGCTCTCTCTTACTCTTGGAGCAGCCTGTAATGTTGTTGTCCTTTTCTCTCATATAGAAGATTATTTTGTTCATTTTAAATTTTACCTGGAAGATCAATGCAGGCGCCTTCTGCTCAAATGTTTCTACCCACGAATTACTGGTTTTATGTGTTATTTTCTAACCCCTTTTCATCACCTACAAGTCCCAGCTCAAGACACACACACACACACATTTCATTCTGCCAAAGAAATTTTGGACAAGATTCAATGTCTTGACAGGCAACATTGGACAGTAGTACAGCAAGATGAATGTCTCCCAATTTTTCATGTTTTACAAACCCCTTGTCCTAGAATAATGATAAGAATGATGTCTTTAATGATGGAGTCTAGTTGTACAGTGCATGCATTCAATGTTCACGCTGTTGAAGGAAGCCATTAGATTTCAGGGTTCCCTCGGAGAATCATGACACGAATGTCGCCGGACAGGTATTGAATATCTTACGGAGGCCTCATACGAGTGAACTAAGTTCCAAAACCTGCAATAGCAATGCTGGTATACAATGCGTGGCTTCCTTTTTGCAAATCATTTTAGATGATCAATCATTCAAACACTTAATTGCTTGTGCTGAAATTCGTGTCTGAACAACTGCTCTTAATGACTCTGAATAAACCTGGGTGTTCATCATAGTTGGTTTCCTTTTCATCTTGGTTATATAATTAATTTCCTCAAAGTTTCAGACTCTTGACGGATCAGAAATTCCTAACATTGCCTCATAGTTATTCCACCATCAGGAGATTGTTTGTTTACAAACAGCACAGCCAAACTACAAAACAAAATGACATTACTACCCAATGGCAGATAAAATAGTGATACTGATGGAAGATGGAATTCAGGCAAAACCATATTTTGGTTATAAAGGTGGGAATATTATCGGTGCAGCCTTTGACAGCAGTGAAGCTGCAAAAAGTGCAATAATTTTTATGATGAACAATGTAAAGACCAAATTCAAAGAAGCTGTAAATATCATTTTCATTAAAAGCATGAAAGCTGATGTTCTCCACTGCACATTGAAGAGAGTAATTACAGGATTAGAAAAAAATAGGTTTCACCTTGTTTTGCATGGTAACAGATAGCAATGCTGTCATTGAGAAAGCAATGTCCTATTTTGCCAGTCCTCCACAACTATCTATAGTGTATCCCAAACCCTTTCAGAGTAAGAGACCTTTTTTTTTTGTACACTTAATTAGCTTGCTTTTTTTGCCTATTTGTTTGTTTGTCTTGGTCAAATCTTGTAACCCAATTTTTTGCCTACTCCCTTCATCTGATGGGGTTGAAATTTTGCATGGTTAGTCACTCCAGGTGACAATATAGCCTTATATTATTATATGACGAATAGGTCAGCAGTGACCTCTCCCAGTATCTCAGGATTTGTATGAAACTCTTCGGATGTATCAAAACTTCTTTGGCTCGGCAGAATAATTTAATAACTCTACGAATTTTTCAAACCTTCTTTGATTCGACAGGATATCAATTTCGTTAGCTACAATCAGAAATCAGTTACAATTTCTGTCAAAACTAAAAGTATAAAATAAAAAAATATGAAAATTTAAAAATACTTTTAATAAATTGCACTGACAAGTAAAAAATAACTTTTTTGAGACACACCAGGATTTTCTTACAATCAATCATGTCTACAAAAGTAAAAGCATGGGAGCCAAACAAGAAAAGAAATATATTTTTTTTTCTTGTAGAATTTCCTTCCATGTTTGGGGCTCACAATATAATTTTTGCAGACATTATTAATTGTAAGAAAATTCTGGTGTCTCAAAAAATTATTTTTTTACTTTTTAGTGCATTTTAATAAAAGCATGTTTAAATTTTTTTTTTTTTTTATGCTTTTTATTTTGATGGAAATTGTAACCAATTTATGATTATAGCTAATAAAATTTATATACTTTTGAGTCAAAGAAGATCTGAAAAGTTCATAGTTATTAATTATTCTACTGAGTCAAAGAAGTTATGAAAAATCTGAAGAGTTTCATGCAAATCGTGAGATACTGGGAGAGGTCACTGTAGGGTCACTAGAGGTCGCTGCTGACCTACTGATCATATAAGGTTGTACTGTTACCAGGATTGAGTAACCATGCAAAATTTCAAGTCCATCAGACGAAGGGAACAGGTCGAAAATTGAGTTACAGGATTTGACCCAAACAGACAGACAGACAGACAGACACAGAAATCAAGTGAAATAAAAGCATGTAAAAATGCAGCGCTTGTAGTGAAGATTTGATGACGTGTCTGTAAAGTCACCACATTGGCGCCGGCGTAGTGTTTCGGCGGCGCCATTAATTAAGTCTCCGCTGAGCCTGTTTTCTTTGGTGACTTCCCATTTTCTTCAAGCTCAATTAGTCACGCCTAAAACGTGCCAGGTCACGCATTTTAATCATTTTTACTTTATGCGTATTTATACAAATGTCACACATTGTGTATCACATGTTTCTTCATTCACAGGCATCAAGACTGTATCCATATTGTAGCTCTGTATGTTTTGTATTGTAATTTGTACTCGTTCACTGCATATTATTGTTTATTGTTTCGACCTCAGGTCACAGTCAATTCCATTGTCTCTCGCGGGCCGGTATCAGTCGGCTGCTATATAAACTGCCTGGATCTGTAATAAAGTAGCAGTAACTTTTACCTGCTCGTTTCTTTGACACCTTACAGTGGTGACCCCCGGAGTATCCCGGAGCCATTAACAGACCGACACGGCGACCTAGTCTTGGCTCCAGGATTTCTCCAAAACGCTCTTAGCGGCCTAAACACGGCGCTGTAACCAGCGTTTGAGCGTGCCGACTCTCGTCGGCATACCCCACCAGCATCACTAGCGGAACCACACGGCGCACGAAAGTGCGTACTGACGCGAGTACCCCACTCCAGTAAGGGGTCAAAGGAGCGAGCATGGACGCGGATATCCCCTCCTTCATGCAGTTAAACGCGGACCCCACGGACTCAGAGGTTTACCTACCTCCCATCACACCCGCACCTGCCCCGGCATCGAGGCCCTTTCCACACCAGCGCCCCGAACACACGACGGCCGGCCAACACAATCGCGGGCCGCCCTCACCGTAAAACTGCCGCCGTTTATGCAGGGGAACCCATCGGTGTGGCTGCGCAGGGTGGAGAGCCACTTCAGAATCGCGGACCTGACGGACGAAATCCTACAGGCCGACACAGTGCTCAACGCCCTTCTGGAGGACGTGTATAGAAAACTCATCTCGCGAGTACCCGAAACACACACCCTCACATACAGCACCACAAAAAAGTTCATCGTCGAAGCTTGCTCCCTGCCCATTGCCGAGCGGGCCGCCCGTGCTATCGACCTTGCCATAAACCCACACCACGACCTCAATTCAAGAGATGCTTGGAGCATGGTCGTGGATCTCCTGTCACTACCAGACTTGAGTGGCACAAAGAAGCGGCAGGAGATAAGCTTCGCACGGGAAATCTACCTTCGCCAACTCCTCCCGGAGGTACGCAACCAGATCGCTCACCCCTACACCATGCCTATCGAGGACCTCATAGAGACGGCGCAACATCTCACAGACTCCGTCAAGGCTTCACAGTGGCTAAAACCGGCCACACAGCCGGTCAGCTCCGTCCAGCCTGAAGAGGACGTAGAGCAGCCCGTCAACGCCATCGCCAACAGACATCCACCGAACCACAGCAGATGGAAGTCCCCGGGCTTCTGTCGCTACCAGAAGTGGTTCGGAAAGGACGCCCGTAACTGCCTGCTGCCCTGCTCGTTCGCCCGTTCAAAAAACGGGGGTGGCGGCGGCCAGCAAGACAGGCCGCCATGGCAGCACCTCCCTCTTGTATTTATGTATGTATGTTTTTATAGTAAAATGATAAGCAAGTTTGTACTTCGGTATATACTGTATTGTAACTGCAAATACATTGTTTTGGTTCAGTGTTTTATGTTAAGGACGACGTTACGCTACAA